>NC_080020.1:67062127-67334627 GCF_030020395.1 Manis pentadactyla | reverse complement strand
GGCTCAGCGACTTCGGCGCTCAAGGCTTAAATCAGCTCCATAAGCGTTCAGCAAGCCAGAATGAAAGCTAAACACGTTGTTACTGAAACCTATACTGCATTTCACAACTCCACGATGTAACTTAAAAGACAATTTACCTCAGAAAATATAAGGCAGCACAGGGTTTTGGACAGAGCCCTGGATTTGGAATCAGAATGACAGGGTCAGACTGCCCGCCAGTATCCAGACCTTAAGAGCCCTTCTTGAGTCATAAGGTCTTCATCTAGAAATAGAGATCATAACATCACCCTCCTCCTAAGGTAACTGTGCAGTGAAAATGAGATAACACATATGAATATGCTTTAAAATATATACAGACTGTGCTATATTCCCTGTATTTTAAAAATTGGAATCAAGTGCATTGATTTTGCCATGTAAAGTACATTTCTCCATAAAATCTTCAAATGTATACTTTCCAATCATGGATAACTGATTTAATTTTATAATGTATTACATTAAAATATAAAACACTAATTTTTTAAAACCTAACTTTTTGCTATGAAAAGTGATTTGTTTTTATACAATATTTAACTTTAAAAATATCTAATTCCTATATACCATTTTCTTCTGCAATGGAATATGCTTTTGCCTTCATTAATTTAGAAAGTGAGAGAAATTAGAGAATTAGGTGCAAAACTTAAATGTTCTATGACACAGTGAATCATAAATAAAACTACTTAAGGCTAATATAGAAGAGTTTTTATATAAAATTTCTAGTTTGTATATTTCAGAAAATTTAGACCATTAGTATTAAGTCTATTGTAGATTATGTATACTATATCAATGTATATGTATAATAGGTAACAAAATTAGGCAAGATGGCTATACATATACAAACTAGTGACTCAAATGTAAATGGATTATATCCTAAAGTTTATTAACAAATTGCTTACTAATAATAACTTGGGATATATTTTCTCTTAGAAACATTAATAAGATAGTGGGCCCCAGTCACCTCAGAAAAAAATCCATTTGACTCATAATTTACCATAGAGATTAATAACCATACATGGACAAAAATTTCCTGTAGAAAATACACATCTGCCTTCACTGGTGACCCCAGGCTCTTTCACCGATTATTAAGAGAACTGGAAAGGTGGCTTGGTTCAATGGGCTGAACTCTGAGAATACAGAGGGCAAGTGCCAATTTATTTACTTTTAGAGGAAAAACTGAACTCAAAACTCAGGAATAGAAATAAAGAATGATGGCAGAAACCATACATGCTATTTTCTGGTATCTAACAAAGGGTTACTAATTACTAGCCAAAATAACATTAAATCGAAGAACAAAGCAGGCTGGGAATTGTGGGAAGTGAGAGGAGGCTGAGAAATTAGGACAAGACCAGGAATGTTGGCACTGTGGCAGCAGCAGTAGGGGAAAAGAGAAAGGTTTAAAAGGATGTTTTCTTCCCAATAATACCCCTTCTTGTTCCCAAAAGGTTGTCCTGAATTAAATCAAGGACAAAGTGAGAGGCACCATGGGGGTAGGGACGGTGGTACCAGAGTTGGTACTGAGGGAAAACGGGAAAGGAAACAGGCTGTGAACATGTGTGGTCCAAGTGACAAAGGTGAGGAGGACGCATGGCAGACGGACAGCAGCACTGGGTCACGCCCTCATTCCGAGAGCCCCGCTTGGCTCTCAGAACACCGTAGTCCCCACATTTTCCTCCTCTACTGGCCATTCTTTCTTTGTGACCTAAGTGGATCTTCCTCCTCCTAATTTCTGGATGTTAGAGTGTCCTGGGCCTCAGATCTCTATCAACATGATCTAATAAGTTCCAGCATGGCTCATAAATACCATCTGAATTATGAGCACTGCCATGATGACTCCAACTCCAGTCTCTCTTCTGAGTTCCATATTTCCATGGCCAACTCCTACTACTCCTACATGCAAAGGCATCTCAAGTGCAATGTGTACAAAAGAGAATTCTTGATTTTTCCCCCCAAACTCAGTCCTCTCCCAGGTTTCCTCACCTCCGTAAAACCTACTGTCATACCCACAGTTGTTCAAGCCAAAAGCCTGCAAGATTTCTTGTTTCTCTCACTCTGGAGAGTGAGCAGTCCTTCCAGTTCTATTTTTCATATGGTCCAACTCAGTGTCTTCACAGTAGATGCTAAAGTTCAAACACTTAAGCACCCCCATCACCATAAACCCTCCTGGGACCATGGTTGCAGCATTCTCATTTTTGTTTTCCACTCTTTTCATCCTTATAGTCTATTTTTATAGCAATCACAACAATGTTTTAAAGGTACAAGTCAGATTACAAGCCTTCAAGCTCAGTACTCTCCAAACACTTATCATCACCCCCAAATCAAAGCCTTCCAATGAAATCTGGCTTCTGCTCACCTCTTTCCTTTCTCTCCTTCACTCATTTAGCTCCAGTCACAATAGCCTTCTTGTTCATTCTGAACTCTGTGCAGCTTGCTTCTGTCTCTGCACCAAATATCATGTGATGCTCCCTCTGCCTGATGTGCTCTCCCCCAATTTCACAGCTGGCTCCCTTGGGTCCCACAAATATCACCTTCCCATAGATAGCTTTTTTGGTTACCCTACCTAAAAGTCACCTATCCTCCACACCTGTATGGGCTTTATTGTACTTCATAGGCTTTTTTACTACCTGACATTATGTTATCTATTTATTCATCAGTTTATTGTCTACACTATCATTAGAGTGTAAACTTTACAAAGGTAAAGATTTGTTTTGTCCAATTTGCTTTCCACTGCTCCCTCTGAGCCTGAAATAGTCTGGCCTAGTAATGGCTCAGTATATGTATGTTAATTGCTCATTTTGACTCTCCAAATATTTCTTGTTTTATAACAGAAAAATATTACTCATATTGACACATAAAAATTATATTTAACAAAGGAAAAAATGTTATGTCACATAGTCTTTAATCCATTTTTCAGAATATCATTTGCACAATTATTTCTTCTACTAAGTGATTTTCAAAGTGAGTTGGATTTTTCAAAAGCAGTTAAGACTTTTAAAAGTATTTTCTAGAATAATATGCTAGGAGAGGGAAAAATGAAAAGGCTGACACATTCTTTACTCTTATATTTTTTAAATGTGTTCTGAGATTTAAGAATTATGTAACTGTTCCTACTGAGATTTTGTTAAATAATTTACTATTTGACAGTTTATGTCACAGTTTTTCACACAATATCTGGAGTTATGAATGAAACTATAAATGGCTCATGATACTATGATCTAATTAAAATTTCAAGGGCAGAATAAAGTAGAAATCCCAAGGTTAAAGAGTTTATATTAATAGGTTAAATGCCATAAAGTTACTGTCTATCAAGAAGTATTTTGAATAAGTGTTAAGACCCTTCCAAAGGTAGAGAAATGAGGATGGAATTTTATTTATTTATACCATGTACTCAGAGTTGGTAGCATGAATATTACTAATGAAACAGGTGATATTTATAGAGTGCTTGCTTTGTGCCAGGCACTATTTGACATTTTTTTATTTGATAAATTCACCTAATCCTTGTAATAAACTTACAAACTAGCTCCATTTTACAGGTGAAAACATGGAGGCATTGAAAGGTTAGCTGTCCAAGGTCACACAGTTAGAAATAGAGCTAAGACCCGAATCTAAGCAATCTGGCTCCAGAGCACATAAACTTAACTACCATTGAGCTATATCACATGCACCTTGCTCCACAATTCTTCCAGCAAAGTGTACTTCAGTTAGCAAAACTGGGGCTTTTGTCTGTAAGAGATTATCAATAATGGGAAATTCTTTCTTAATGCTGTATTTGAAGGTAACTAATCAGTCTTTGCTCTGAAAACGTTGGTCATAGAAAACAATTTAACACACTGCACGTCTTCTAATTATCTTCAATTTTTCAAAGGTATATTTGTTAAAATAATATTTAACAGAAAACAAATTTTAATGAGCAAAGTGAAATGTGTCTAATTCCTAGGACAGCAAGATTTTATCATAAAAAATTAAGTTACAGATGATTTTTACTTATAAAATTCCATTATTAAATTTATTTCTTACTTTACTTTCCAAACAGATTCTGGATATTTTACCAACACACAGATATTATTTTAAACTGTTTTTTTCTTTTTTTTTTACATAATTTGGACAGGTCAAAAGCCACATAAAACTTTCAAGAGACTTGCTAATGATGAATCCTCTTTATAGGGTCTTAGAAACTAAATTTAATTGACTTTTCCCTGGATTTCTAACAACTCTAAGATTCTCATTGGAAAGGAAAAACCATAAAGATAAGAAATATTTCAGGCTTTAAAACTTTTCTCAGAACAGAATAATACATAGGTAATAAGCCCTAGAGGCACAGATTTCTTACCCATTTACTTTTTAATATCTTAAATTTATGTGTCATTGATATGTTCTCCTTTTTAGGTACATAACCTAGAAAGACCAAAAAATAGTTTGCAATTATGTAAAAGATGCCCAAACTACCAGAAGTTAATCAAAGTTACCCATATGTAAATTAACTGCCAAATAAGGTCATCATCTATTAAATATATAAGCTAATAATTTTAAAAAATAACTATGAACTTCCTATATGTTAGATCATCCAACACTGCATTCTACAGGCATGCTTTGCACTCCAGCTGTAGCAGTAAAATTACTGAAACTGTAATTCTCTTAATATTTAAATAATATATTAAAATTTAATTTTCAGCACCTGGAAGAATCTGTTTGTGTGCCAGCAAATGAGGTAGCTGGGCCTGGAGCTCCTATACATATGGGACTCAAAAACAACCTATCACAAATAATTACTAAGCTAGAGCAGCTGTAGTCACCACAGTAGTCATTTGAAAATCAGGTCAAAGTTGCTTGAATTCTTTTCCGTATTCCAGATACCATGCACATAAATTCTGTATTGTTTATCTTTTCTATTTTCCGCATACTGTAAATTATTTGTTTTTACTGATCACTGCAGATTGGGGTGTAAAGGGTAGCAAGGACATCTTGTGAATTATTTTTTTTTAAGTTGGGCATATTAAGAGAAATTAAGCTCCAGATTTCCAGGTTCTTTAAGTGGCTTATGTGAATTTGCCGATCTAAAAGTGTATGTATTAGTTAAATCTGTTTACAGGAAGGATTATATATTCTGTGAATAAACAAACAAAAATCTAAAGTATATTTACTGCTGTATGTATATAGTTTTCTGCACACACAATGTGTCCATACAAAATGAGTCAAAATATAGATACACATGTCATTAATAAGATATTCTTCAAAGTAGTCTATATTTTTTTCACACCGTGATGCCATCTGGTCCATGCATAAAAGAATATAATTTAAAAATTTTCTTTTATTAAATTTGAACAAATTACTGCGCAAGGAGACTAGTGAATTGAAGATTCAAAAATGTTTTCTATTTTATCCACTTCCATTCACACCTAAGAAAATAAAACCATTTAAAAAAAAGTCTTATATATAGACACACTCGCTAAGTTTACAACCCTGTCTGGAATTACATAGGTGTTTCATATCTCCTCTTACATCTCTCAGCATTCCAATGTACTTACTAAGAAACAAAAACTCAGGAAAGCATGGGATATCTTAGGATTTTTTCTCAGAGTAAAAAAAGTAATAATTAATTTGCAAAGTGCATTTAGTCAAAGGATGGTAATGGCAATAAACTCCTTTGAAACAGAAATTTTAATTGCTTCATTTTTAGTTTTCCAATCAGATTCTTCGATGGGAAAAAGGTCTAACTATGATTTTGGAAAGCTTCAAATGGCTTCCTACACCTGATATTTAGAAAGAAAATAAGATTTTTTTGTTAGAGGAAAAGAAGGAGATTAGGGGATAGGGAAAAAAAATGTACCACAAATTTATACACTATTACCTTCAATCATTTTGATGCAAGTCATTCATACCACCACCATGCTAACAAGACATCCAATTTACTAAACAATGAATACTGAAAATACATTTAAAAGGTACAAATGACTATCCAAGGAATGACACTGAAAAATATTAAGTAACAGCTCTACCTCAAGATAAGCCTCACCATTAAAGAGTTTTAATGAAGAGAGCCTTCAAAGGCTAAATCAGGAGGCATTGATTAGATTGCCTCTAACTTTGTGTTTTGACACCTTCGTCTTTAGTGGCATTATATTGTCTCTGTGCATCTTACAAAGGAAGCATTTTACTAGGCCCACACAAGCACAGGAGACAGCACCGCTTATAAAAGAGACTGTCAAGGGTGTGAGCCAAAATGGGTCTCATTTGGATTTCAAGTGAAGAAAACTCTTAATGCATTTCATTACAATGTATGCGAACCTCTCAAAAGAAGGATGGATTGGGATTCTCATCCTTATTAATTTATTGAAATGGATTCAGTTTTTTCTTGTATATCAAGAGAGACCATGTGTTTCAAGCAAGGTAACAATATTATAGTCCCAATAACCAAATATGCTATGATTCAGTATGCCCTTCTGTGAGATAAAGAGGATGCAATTTTCTTGATAATTGGGATTTGAGTTTAAAAATAAATCCTACAATAGCATGGCAACAAATAAATATTCTTTGTTACTATCAGTTTTAAAGATATGATCAAGCTGCTATACAACACAGGGATTGATTCAGTCTTTGTTGCCAGAGCAAGCTTTTTACCATTTGAAATCCTATTTTTTCCCCTTACTACTGTCATTCACATATTGACTTTTTATTTCATTGAAGAATTGTGTGAATGATATAATTAGGATAACACCAATGAAAGCCATATTTATTAAAAGATGGTGAAAAAAGAATGAGACAAAGTCACAGCATTTGAAGCAGTAAATTGTAGGCTATATGTATTTTCCTTGTAAGAACGTTCTAGTCATCAAGGCACCTATTAGGCAATACATGGCAAAAAAAAACAACTTATATTTGGCTGATTTTCCAATTTTATTAGAATGATACCTACCATTCAAAACATTTCAATTCCTAACACAGGGAAATGCCATGATCTAATGCTCTTAGACATCCTAAATAATTTCATAAATCCACAGGATTACAAATATAAGACATATGCTCTCATTGCTCTTTAACACCATTAACATTTAGAGATGATTGATTATGTTATACCAATAACATTCAGCAAATTCAAAGCTGATCTATTTTTTATGTAAATCATACAACCTGCTAGTCAAATTAAAGGTTAAATATACATAAAATCTTAGAATACAGATCATCTTTCACATAGAACATGGACCCACGATATATATACTCAAATGTAATAGGAACCACAGATTCACAGGTTGCTTACTAATTAAATCTAGGAAAACAGCATGAGCATGTCCTCCTTATGTTGTTATACATTTTATTCCAAATGGGAATAATATATCCACAGCTAAGTAGAATCACAAAATATAGCTAGAAAACACAATTGGAAATAAATGTACATTTACAAACTTGGAAAGAACCCTCTATAAACAAATTCATATTCATCATTTAAATTTTCCGATGGCTGTAACTATAAAATAGGTGTAGTAAGAGAATATATAAGTCAAGCATTCAGCATGTGCATGTGCCTGCTGGTGCATGTGTGTATATGTATATATTCCTTAAGTACTGTAAAACTATGTATAAAAATGCTAACAGCAAATCTCCATTAACTTTAGTACATGACTATTTTTAATAAGAAAATGTACACATCTCCCTGTAATACACACAATAGAGGAATTTTTTGATGAATTGTAATTAAATTAGAATGATGCATGTTTCTTATTTTTATCTTGACAGTTCTTGTATTCTTAAGCAGAGCCCATTACACACAAATATACAGTAGGTTACTTGTTGAATAATGTATTTCAAGTATTTAAAATAACTGGGGAGTTGCCTAAGATCTACCCGTGAATACATATGTTGGCCCTAATTTTCATCACTGCATTTCTTCAACTGAATATATTTTATAATCCACTTACAAAGCAGTTAATATCAGATTTTTTTCAGGACATAACAAAGGTAATAATACCATCTTTATGATATAAACTTTATGACATTCTGAATAAAACTGACAAGTATAAAGTTTGATCCATAAAATAAGTGCTATACTTATGTTAATTCACCTTTTAAAAGATATTATGTGTTGCTTCATTTTTTTGACAAGGCTTCCATTCATAATAGAGACATGTTGAAAAACACTATATTTTCTCTCAATAAGGAAAATCACTTTACCCACTATCATACTTGTTCTGTCTCAATAAAAAATCAATCATCAAATGCTTGCTTCCAAGTTTTACTTGTTAAACTGCCAATTTATGCATACAGTTTGGCTCAGCAGAATTTCACTCAGCACCATTTCTTTCATTATTATAATTTTGCACATCTCATAAAATGTTTTAAACTAAGGGGATAGGGGAAGTTAGGAAAGTTTATATGTGCTTCTACATAGCATTTATTGTTTATAGTTAAAATATAGTGGTAGGATATAGTTCCAAACCATCATTTTTAAAGAAAAAGAAAAACTATATCTTTCTGTGGTTTTTCAGAGTAATAAAGGCCTGATTGATCCCACTGACTAAGGCAATTGAATCGGTTGTCTAAATGGTAGTAACGTCAATGTCAGATATGTGGTTATCTTTTCATCTGGGCCCATTCTTGAATGTAAAAATCAGATGTTTGAAGGACATTTCACTGACCTGTTATGGCCTCTATGACTCTAAAACACAATACTGGTATTCCTTATATAAGTGCCACATTTTGGATAAAAACCGTTTCATCAATGATGCCTTTGCGACATCTGGCGGTCTTTAGGATATATAAAAATTACTTTTTGTTTTTCCAAATCTATCAGTACTTGAATTCCAGTCCAAAAGCCTTTGATACCCCCTAGCGGGGGCACAAAAGCACTCTGGCCTGTAAGCTAGGATGTGGACTACCAGGAATCCATATGGTGCAAAAGGTCACAAATCTTGAGATGTGGTGACATCATGACAATAAGACACTTTCTAGACAGAAGCTGAACCATTTTGAATATAAAAAGGACTTTGATCACATGTTCCCACACATTTAAAACTATAGAGAAAAAAGAAATATGCTAAGTGCTCTACACAGAAGCTGAACACTGGTGTCTGAGGATACCTAGAGTTCTTACACTTAAGGAATACTACCCAGAGATTTCCAACAAGATTTCTTTAAATGACCTAAAAGTCCTGTTTTTTTTATGTAATAAGTTGATGCTCAGCAAATGTTAATAGGTGGGAGATGTGGCTGAATCACAGGATGCATGTTTCTATGCAGTCTTTGGTTCCTTTTTAAATTATTAATCCAGCCATATTGAAGCTTATTCTACATGTTTCTGGTCTTTATATATATTTCTAGCAAAGCACAGAATTTGAATTTACTTTTTGAAGAAAAAAAGCTGGACTTTGGAATTTTATTCTTGTTCTATAGGTAATTCAGTATGAGAAAGAGGGAATAAAAACTCATTTCCATCTCTTCATCACACATTCTACAGGTGTATTTGTTGTCCACCTTGAGAAATCATGACTTTGCTAATTATTCGCTTAGTAGGAGAAAATTACTTGTATTGTACAGTTGATTTTTCATTTATTCTGAGTGTTGGTGAAGTAGCTCACTTGATAGCAATATGATAAGACTCAAATGTACTGTGTTGATTCTACATTTTTAATCCTTTTTTTGAATATTTTTCTGAAAATCTAATTATTTTGGCTATAAACTATACTTTCAAGAGGTTTTCCAATGAAAGGAACTCATGTTTCCCAGATTTTGTTTTACAATCAGTATTTACTATGTATCTCATTTCTGATTTTTTAAACTGATTAATAGTGTGTAGTCAGTGACTGTAATAGTTACTGGATTCACTTCTCCTAACACAGTACTAAAATTGTTTTAACTAGGCATACATTACTGAGTTCATTCAAAGATATTTTTGTTTCATAACTGAATCAGTTTGTTTTTATTTATAAAGAACATATAAAAACTATCCCTATAGAATGAAGTTTGAATTTACATACAAGTGTAGAAAAGTTCTCAGGTGTCTTACATTAGTTACATATACTGTTACAGTGGCAGTAAGTTCCCCTGCTAGTAATAATAGATTTAATTTGAAATGGATATAGATATTTATCTTTTAAAATTATTCCATGTTTTCCAATTTAACAATACAGGATCATATAGAATTAAGTAAATAGAGATTGATATTGCATTCTATTGTCATTGTTTAAAAGGATCTTGTTCAATTGAGTAAGTAGTATGATATAAAAAATACCAGTGCATTTCTCAAAAGTAAAGTGATCTCTTATTATTCTATTATTTGTTACTATTTTGGACTATAAGAGATGGTTTGAAAAATAATAAAGTAAAAACTAAACAAGATATATTGAGTGAAATAATGGCATTTAATTAAATACCATTATTTGCATCAAATGCACTTTGTATAATTAAACAATGCATTGAAAGTTAGAAAAAATTACCATAGACATACCTTTACAATAATATAACTTAAATCTTTTCAAATATTAAAAAAATAATTTTGATCAGACAATACAAAGTATACAACCCTCTCTATAATTAGATACTAAGCTACCAAAATGTTTCAAATATGACTTTAGATATAAAGAAGTAAAGTCATAATTCTAAAGTAAATTTCATTGTTTTCTTGAGTCTGTCATTTAGAAATGATTTTTTTAGGATACTATGGAGAAATTTTATTATGCAACTTCCAAAGGCCACACCAAGAATAATCAAAATAAATCCTGCCCTCAACTCTCAAAATACAAAAAAAAGTAATTTTTCCACATTACCTGAGTATTTATTGAAGTTATTTTGTTAAGTGAAGGTCATGCTGGAAGCAGCAAGGAGAACAGACACAGAAGGATTAAGTGAGAAAATGAAATGCAAATAAGCAAACAACTAAAGATATAACATGTTAGCTATGGAAGGCACTAGAGGAGATCCAACATAAGCGTAATTGGTATACCTAAAGAAAAGAATTAAACAAATGGAATGGGGAAAATACCCAAAGACATAATTTAAGAAAACTTACCAGAAATAAACTAAGATTTGATTATACAGATATACACTGGAATATACAATAAATTTCCTTGAGAAAACTGACGAAGAATGATAAACACCAAAGTATATGCTGATGAGAGAAATAATCCTCAAAGAAGAAGAAATAATTATTTCACTTTTCAGGTAAAAATATTAAGTTACTAAAGGAAGAAAAGATAGGCTGGCTCCAAATTTATCTACAGAAACAGTAGAACTATGGCTACCTGAGAAACAAAGTATTATCCCATAAGAATATAGCCAGTCAAGCTGTCATTCAAGAATTAAGGCTACAGATAAAAAGTACTTAAATGTGTAGTATTCAAGAGACAACAACTATCATGATCCTATCTTGAACAAACTGCTAAAGACTGAGCTTTAACTGAGAGAAAAGTGGAGAAACCAAGGCAACATGATGACATGAGAATTGAATCAATTTAAATATACAACTAAGATTAAAATAACAGTGAGAATTACAGTAAAGAACAGAATGGCAATATTAAAACAAACACTATAATTAATATAAATAAAACTTTTTCAACAGGAACTGAATAAAAAGGTTAAACTTATGGTGGGTACATTAATTTCCTTATCTTCTATACAGAAGGTCAAAAGATATCCTTTAATTAAGTACAAAATATTTAAAGTTATAACTATAATAAAAGAACCAAGACAAATAACAAATTCCATTAAAATTAGGTAATAGAGAGTTTAGAGAGGAAAGGGGGAAGTTGAAGATACTAACTTTACTATTGTTCATTGTGGGGAGTCAATAGATAAGACAAAAGAAATATGACTAAGTGTATTATATAACATTACAGTTACCTGTAATTAGAAGAACAGCAGGAAAAAACTACTTATGGGGAGAAGCTGCATGGCTAGAGGACAGGAAAGGAGACTTACCTTTCACTATCCATCTATTTCTGACTTTAGATTTTATACTATATCTATGGCTTCACTTATGCAAGATAAATACTTTCTAAAAGCTGTATGTATGTATCCAATGTGTCTTCACTATGATTCTTAATAACAAAATACAAATGTGATCATGTTGGTCCCCCCACCCATGCTCATCCAGTTAAACATTCTTCATTTAAGATTCCAAAACCTAAAAGCACTTCACAACCTGTGACAATTTCTCTCTATGACCTCATAGAGTCCTAAAAGGATAAACAGACATTCATAGAATAAGTACATACAAAATCAGCAAGGATATAGATGATAGGAAAAACCTGAACCAACATGGCATAATGCACATTTATAGATCAATCCACCTGACAATAGAATATACATTTATTTCTAAACATATGAAACATTTACTAAGACCATATTCTGGGCCATAAAACAAAATATAGTTTAAAGAATTGAAATAATACAAAAAATGTTCTTTGATCAAACAGAAATGGACTAGAAACCAGTAACAGAAGGATCAGAAAATCCCTAAATATTCAAAAATTAAGAATATACTTAGAAACAACCCATAACTCAAAAAGGCAATTAAAAATATTTTTAGCTAAATGAAAATTAAATACATTAAAATTTGTGGGATACAGCTGAAGGAAGAAAATTTATAACATTAAATGCATATAGTTGAAATTCTCTAACCAACATTTAGGTGAACTATACCAGTTCCTTGAAACACAACCACAACAACTCACTTAAGAATATGTAGATAAGAGGAATGGGCACATCTCTTAGAGAAAATAAATTTATAGTTATAAATCTTCCAGAAAGAAAACTGTAGGCTCAGTTGGGTTTCACTGGTGAATTGTTCCAAATATTCAAGGAAGAAGCAATACCAATTCTACACAATCGCTTTGGGAAATTTGAAGAGGAAAATACTTCTCAGCTCACTGTATGAGGCCTGCTTTACCTAAGTACTAAAACCAGAAAACAACAGACTGATATTTCTCATGAACAGAGACAGAAAATCCTCAACAAAATATTAACAAATTGAATCAAGTGATACAAAAAATTATAATACATCACCAGCAAGTAGAGGATATCCCAGGAATACAAGTGTGCTTCAACATTTGAAAATCAACCAATATAAGTCAACATATTATCAAGCTAAAAAAGAAAATCCACATGATCATATCAATGATGCAGGGAAAGAATTTAGCAGAAATCAATATCCATTCATGAAAAAGAAAAATCACAGCAAAGCAGAAATAGAGAGAACTTTCTTCACTTAATAACAGGCATCTCCAAAAAAGACTGTTAACAATATACTTAATGGTGAAAGATTGATTTCTCAAAAGAATAATAAAGGAAGTGTGATCTTACTACTCCTATTTAACATATCATTGGGAGTCCTAGGGAATGCAATAAAGCCAGTAAAAGAGATAAAAGGCATGCATATTGTGAAGGAAGAATTGAAATAGTTTCTGTAGATGACATGATTGTCTTTATAAAATACATCACATAGTTCACCAAGAAAAGTCCAGTACAGCTATGTTAAATACTGGCCACCTTCCAGAAACAAATTTCCTATTGCTGTTTCAAGAGTGAAAAATAAAAATTCCACAACCTACTTTTTAAAAGACTACCTTTTCTAAACATGATATTAGAAACTCACTCAGCACTTGGTGAAATCTTCAAGTTCATAAAAACAGCTGTGCTTAAATTTTGGCATGTAATTATGTTTAAAATATACTTAAGGAAAACAGAAGGCATACCACAGTACACTAGGTTATGATGCTGCAGTAAACAACTTCAAAATTGTAGGGACCTTTTACAGTTATTGAGCTGAATAGAACAAGCATTTTTCCTGCTCCATTTATTCATCAATACTTGTATGAATTCTATATGTATAACTACAGCAGATTTTTGATACATATTCATATATGGTCATTCAATTTTTCCCTTCATTACTCCTCCATATGAATTTGGAATCAGTTGTCAAGTTCCCCACTTTACTGTTCCCCAAAATTCTGTAGGGGTTTGGTAGAAATTGCACTAAACTATAAATTAAGTTTAGAAATATAACATCTATATGATAATCTGTTTTTGTATTTAGGAGCATGCTACATTTCTCCATTTGTGTATCTTTTTTTTAACTATTACGGGACAATTTTACATTTTTCTTAATAGAGATTCAGCGTTTCTTCATGGAGCCCATTCTAAGGTACAATATTGTACGGTTTTGTTGTTATTATTACTGCTATATTAAATATTTTAATTTTACTGCCACTGTATAGGGAGATTATTGATTTTTCTGTGTTTATGTTAAAACTGGCTTTGTAACTGACTTCTCAATAAATCTAACAGTTTCTCAATTAATTTTATATGAAAAATATATCGATGATCATTTTATTTCTTCTCCCCAAATTATACTTCTTATATGTGTCTCTTTCCTTACCACAACAGTTAGAACCTGAAGAATAATGTTAAATAATAGTGGATGCATCCATCCTATTCTCATTTTAATAAGACTGTCTCTCATATTATTGATTATAATCATGATGATTGGTTGAGATTAAGTTAAAGGAATGTCACTCAGTTTTAGTTAACCAAGAATTTTCATCAGGAATTGTGTTGGATATTATTGAATACCTTTTATCACTTACTAAAATTTTACTTAACCCTGTCATGTTGCCATAATATTTTAAATAGTTATTACCTTCCTGGAATAAATTCAACTTAGTTGTATTGCATTATACTTGTGTCTTACTAAATTTGATTTGCTCATATTTTACTTAGTATATTCTCATTTATATAGTTATCATTGATAGATGCCGTTAGTTTTCTGGAGGGCTGTCTTCATGAGGACTTAGTTTCAAAGTTAAATAGGTTTAATAAAATGAGTGGGTAGGTTTCCTTCTCTGATCTCAAAAAAAAGGTCGGAAGGCATAAGAATTATTATTTCTTGAAGGTTTAGATACAGTTACATGATAAAAGGTAACAGTATTTTCAATTGCTTAGGTAATGCTCCTTTCAGGTTCATACACATTTTTGGTAAATTTTGGTGATTTTATTTTTTTTTAGAAAAGTGTCCAGTATACCAAAACATTCAAATTTATTAGAGAATGAATATAATTTTCAATGTTGAAATCCCTGTTATCTGCTTCATCCAATTTCTATTGTCTTTGTTTTCTCAATTAGATTTAGTACTCATGCTTCCTTTTTATTAGTTTGTTGACATACTCATAATTTTCTTTTCAGAAACAATAGAGGCCAGAAGGAAGTGGGACGGCATATTCAAAGTGCTGAAAGAAGAAAATTATCAATCAAGAATTCCATATACAACAAAACTATCTTCCAAAAATATATACAAAATAAAGCCATTTTCAGAGAGACAAACACATATGCATTGTTGCTAACACACCTACTTTATAGGAAATCCCAAAGGAAGTACGTCAGGCTGAAAGGAAATAATAGTGGATAGTACCTAGAGTCCACAGGAGAAATGTATGGGGCAATAATTATAATAGCCTAAATAAATATTCTTACTCTTTTTTTTAACTTCTTTAAGAGACACAAGATTGCATAAAGCAATAATTAAAACTCTGTGATTGGGTTTAAAACATATACAGATTTAATATGCATGGCACTAATAGCACAAAAGAGGAGGGATGAAATCAAAATAAACAAGCAAAGTTTTTATAGTTTACCAAAATCAAGTTACTATTAATCTGAAGTAAATTACAAAAAGTCACATATTTTAATATCAAAAGCAACCACCAAGAAAATAGGCCAAAGACTCAATATATTGTCCTTAATTTCAGAAGATTTATGTTTGGACAAAAAAATATCTTTTAGTTCTTTGGAAGTCTGTATGTGCCTAATCTCTAGCTCTGAAAAGTACTATCCAGCTTTTTCTTGATATTATAAAGAAAATGTTTGCTTGAATTCACTATGATACATTCTTAGCCCATATTTCAATGCTTACTGAGTTATACATACAAAATTATTAAAGATAAATTTTGGTCTATATATGAAAATTAATACCAACATAAATTATTAGTTCATATGTAGTTCATATCTTCACAGTGTGATATTCTTTCAAAGATGTTTCCTTCTGTGGGTGAGAAGTCTGTTAGTGATAGTTTGAAAAAGTAAAACTTTCAAGCAGAAAATTATTAATATCTGCTTATAATAAAATATAAAATACTAAACATTAAAGACAAACAGTAAGTTCATAGAAAATATCTGGAAATATGTTCTTGTCCATATATTATATAAACCTAGTTATAAATGTATGAAGAGGCTCCATATTTCTTGACATCAAATGTGCAGTTTTGTTTAAAATTCCTATGTAGGAGCTTGTTAAAATTCTCTATCTTATAAAGTGGATATTCAATGAAATCAGCATCTGCTGCTTTACTGGAGATGACATATCTAGTCAAAGCTCCTACAAAATGGCTAACCAGCACCACTGGCACCAGGACCACCATCATCATCATCATAGTGTTAGTACATATAGCTGATCTCAACAAATCTGAATCACAGCAGTGATTATTTGTCACTGATATGAAGGTTCTAGGTAGGATGGAGGGCTGAGCCTGCAGACAGAAAGTAAAGGAAAAGCATGACCATTAATGGAACAGTAGAATTGAGGACATGTTTGCATTTTCATGCAGCTACCTTTGTTCTTATCTTTTTCCAAATATTATTTTAGGCATAAGTTCTTGATTAAGAGATGTGGAGGGAAATCAATAAAAGTACCTGTGCTGCTTTTTCAATATTGTAAAATAAAAGTGATTGATCTCTTATAATTATTTATATTGCTACATAAAGCCAAAACAACACTTTCAGTTATTTATTTTAATAATATGAAATAAAGAGACACTTAAGTGATCAACAAGAATATATTAAGTTGAGGGGAGTAAATAAAGACACCCTTCATCTCAGTTTAAGAATGACCTGAGAGATTTACATTAAGATGGATTAACTAATTTTTAGTGATAAAGATGTAGTTAGTGAGCAATTAAAAATATTAAAATAATCAAGGGTGTGTTTTCCTTTAATTAACATTCTGTTAATCTAGTTAACTGCAAGAATTTGTGAAATTACTAAAGAAATACAATCTAGCCACATTTTAAACCAGTTTTAAAATGAAAAGAATAATAGATATGAATTTGGGGGTCAGTACTAAGCATCAGGTGAAAAGGCTGAAATTCCGAGAATCAAATTTTAAGAATTTTGCTATTTGGAAGTCAGTGAGGGAGAGGCTAAAGTTGGAACTTTAAGAACGACAAAAATGTAGAGACAGAGTAGTTGTGGACAAATACAATCTGTGCATATGTCATACAACTGGTAAAAATATGAAGTTGTAAAAAGCTATTTGTTAAAAAATTTATCCTCATGTTTCATTATTTATAGAGATTTAGTAGGAGTTCCAGTAGGTTTTCCCTTTTGAGATTGAAAATGAGAGGACAACATTTTAATGATGTTAATTCAATACTGTATTGGAGATCTTAACAAAGGCAATAAGGTAAGGAAAATCTAAGAAACAATTTAATGATTAGAAAAGAAGTGATTAAGATTATTATTTTTATGGTATTATCTTAATAGAAGATCAAACTTTTTCAAATATAGTTATTAGAATTTATGTGTTTAACAAAGTTGTTGGACTCAATGAAAACAAGCTTTTTAGTCCCATTTACCAACAAAGAGAAAATAAAAATTTATAAATGCATAATATTTATAATAGCATTAGATATATCAAATACCCATAAATATATTCTAATGCAAGATTATATCTACACAGAACATAAATACATTAAGAAAAGTCAAAGATCCATGGAAGGATATGCCATGTTCATGGCTTAGCAGACTTGATATTATGAAGATGTCAATTATCTCCAAATGCAAATTCAATAAAAATCCCAACTCTCTCCCTTTAAATATATTGATAGCTAATCTTAAAAATTTTCCTGGCTTCAGGACAGGGAAAGATTTTGTAAACAGGCAAAAGAACTAATATCCAGAAAGTGAAAATGTTTAATAAATCTTACTGCAGAAAAATTTAAAACTTCTGTTTACCAAAGAACATAGTAAAGAAAGTAAAAAGGCAAGACAAAAGAGATATTTGTAATAATGGGTTGCATCTTCCCACCCATTTAGATAGCCATTCAAACATCTATTTATAATTTTTCATACAAATCAATACAGAAAAGACAAAAGATCAATAGGAAAATAGGCAGGAAGCTTAAAGTCATTTTACTATAAAAGATTATCCAAATGCTTAATTCATATGTGAAAAGAAATATTCGTTATCATCAGTAAATCACACCTGTCAGAATGGCTAAAACCACATTAGTATTAGTGAGGATATGAGGCAATGAGAATTCTATATACTTCTGCCTGGAATGTACACTGGTATACAACAACTTTGAGAAATAGCTTAGCATAATCTGAAGTTGAACATAGTGCATACTTTATGACCCAGCAATTCTACTTATAGCCACATGTACAACAAATGACCCATACATACACAAAGATTCATGTTTATGAATGCTCCCAGAATCATTATTCACAACAATTAAGAACTGGAAACAATCCAAATGCTCATCAGTTGTGGAATGGCTAATAAATTGGTTACAGTCATAAGATAGGAGTACACCAGCAATAAAAATGTATACAACTTCAGTTACATTCAACTATATGGATGGGTCTCACAAACATTAAAGTAGAGTGAAAGAAGCCAGAATGAAAAGAAAGTATGATTTTGTTTATGTAAAGTTTTTATAAATGCAAATTTACATACAAAAAATAAAAACAAAAAACAGAAAATAACAAGTCTTGACAAGGATATGGAGAAATTGTAACCTTTGTGCACTGCTGTTAGTAACATAAAATGCTGCAGTCACTATGGAAAACAATATAGTGCCAATTTCTCAAAAAATTAAACCATATGACACAGCAATTCCACTTCTGGGTATATGCCTAAAAGGTTTGAAAGTATTGACTAGAACAAATTTTTGTACACCCATGTTCCTGGCAACATTATTCACAATTGTCATAAGAGAGAAGACACCCAAGTGTACATCAACAGAAGAATGGACAAACAAAATGTGATTTACACACACACTGGAATATTATGCAGCTCTAAAAAGGAGGAAATTTGGCTCAGGGAGGGAAAAATATGGTGGTGTGAGAAGTGAGGTAGAAATCTCCTCCCAAAACCACATATAATATGAAAATACAACAAATACAACTATTTCTAAAAGACTGACCAGAAGTAAGATTTCACCAGCCAGTCTACATCTGGGAAAAGAGAACAGAAAATCTACATCATGGAAAAGAGTAAAGTAACAAAGCTGCAACCTGGCAGGACCCAAGCACTCTCCCCACCCCAGCTCACCAGTGGGAGTAAGAGAAACAGAGCAGGGAGGGAGTAAAAGCCCAGGACTGCTAAATACCAAGCCCTAGAAATCTACTCTGGAAGCATAAACCCACATTGCGTGGTGCTCTGGATATTAGAGGGGTTAAAAACCAAAGTCAGACACAGATTCCAGCCACTTGTAGAGAAAAGGTAACCATAACCAGCAGCTCTGAGACAAAAGAAAGGCAGGTACTTTGAAAGACTTCCCAACAGTAAGAGGGCTGCTAAAGGGGCAAGGATTACAAAGATCATGCTGCTCAGGAGAAGGAACAGGTGGACAAAATTTTCCTGGCACACTCAGCCCAGCAGATTGGGAACTTTCAGGAGCTTCAGGCGCTCCATCTCCCTAGCTGGCAATACAGCCCCAAGGACCCCCAGCAAAATAAGCAGCCTGACACTTCTTCCTCCACTCTGGAACCTGCACACAAACCTGAAGCCCCTGCCACCATGCCAGGCCAGCCAGAAGGCAGCCCTGTCTAGAGCAACTACAGAGGCTTAAGGCAGAGGCTGCTCCTTGTGCGTGTGGCTAACTGGCCCTGACAGTGGAGGCAGGCATTGCAGTAGGGAAGCAGGAAAAGTCTCTGTCCTCCAGACAGACACTGGCACAGCTCGCCTGTGGCCTCCACCATTGCTCCAGGCTAGCAGGAGGGCAGCTCCACCTACAGCAGCTTAGGGGCTTAAAGCAGAGGCTGGTCCTTGTGTGTGTGGCCCACTGGCCCTGACAGTGGAGGCTGGCTCGGTGACTGGGAAGGAGGAAAGACTCAATCTCTGGGGTAGGAGCTGGCACCGCTCGCCTGCAACCACTACCATTATTTAAGGTGCTGGGAAGCTCCGAACCAGAGCTTTTGGGCACCAGAGGGTGCAGCCTACACAAACCTAATATTTCACATTAGGCAATAGGATTATGAAAAGGCACAAGAACCTTGTTCAATCCAAAATCCCTTAAACACCAGAAAGAGGGCTCAGTGAAACTGAAATCAACAATACCATGAAAAAAGAATTCAAAATAAAAGTCATAAGCATGCTAACAGAGCTACAGAAAAATATTCAAGAACTAAAGGATGAATTCAGGAGGGAGATAGACACTTTGAAAAATACAGTAGCTGAAAAGAAACAGAATGGAGAGATTTAAAAGCAGATTAGATGAGGCAGAGGAGACAGTAAATGGAATAGAAATTAGAGAACAGGAATACAAAGAAGGTGAGGCAGAGGGAGAAAAAGGATCTCTCAGAATGAAATAATATTAAGAGAACTGAGTGACCATGCCAAATGGAAAAATATTTGCATTATAGGGGAAGAAGAAGAAGAAGAAGAAAGAAGAAGAAGGAGAAGGAGAAGAAGAAGGAAGAAGAAGAAGAAGAAAGAGGAGGAGGAGGAGGAGGAAGAGGAGGAGGAGGAAGAGGAAGAGGAAGAGAAGGAGAAGAAGAAGACGAAGAAGAAGAAGACGAAGAATAAGAAGAAGAAGAAGAAGAAGAAGAAGAAGAAGAAGAAGAAGAAGAAGAAGAAGAAGAAGAAGAAGAAGAAGAAGGAGAAGAAGAAGAAGAAGGGATAGAAAGTGTCTTTGAAGAAATAATTGCTGAAAACTTCCCCAATCTGCGCAAGAAAGTAGTCTCTCAGGCCATGGAAGTGCACAGATGTCCCAACACAAGGGACCCAAGGAAGACAATATGAAGACCAAATTATATTTAATTTATAATAAAATGGCAAAGATCAGGGACAAGGACAGAATATTAAAAGCAGCCAGGGAGAGAAAAAGATCACAAAGGAAAACCCAACAGGCTATCATTAGACTTCTCAGCAGAAATGTTACAGGCCAGAAGGAAGTGGCATGATATATTCAATGCAATGAAACAGAAGGGCCTTGAACCATGAATACTCTACCCAGCAAGATTATCATTTAAATTTGAAAAAAGGATTAGGCAATTTTCAGATAAGCAAAAGTAGAGGGAATTTACCTCCCCAAAACAATCTCTACAGTGTATTTTAAAGAGTCTGCTATAGACAGATGTGCTCCTAAGGCTAAATAGTTGTCACCAGAGAAAATAAAACCACAGTAAAGGAAGAAGACCAATTATTTACTAATCAAATGCAAAATTAAATCAGCTACCCACAAAGTCAGCCGAGGGATACACCAGGAGTACAGAATATGACACCTAACATATAAAGAGTGGAGGAGAAAGAAAAATAAGGGAGAAAAAAAAGAATCTTCAGATTGTGTTTATAATGGTGTAATAAGTGAGTTAAATTAGTTGTTAGAGAACAAAGAAGCCACCCTTGATCCTTGGGTAACCACAAATCAAAAGCCTGCAATGGAAGTAAGTACATATCTAAAGATAATCACCCTAAATGTAAATGGATGGAATGCACCAATCAAAAGACAAAGAGTTGCAAAATGGATAAAAAAGCAAGAACCATCTATATGCTGCCTACAAGAGACTCACTTCAAAACCAAAGACATACATAGACTAAAAATGAAGGCATGGAAAAGATATTTCATGCAAACAGTAGGGAGAAAAAAACTTGTCTGATAAAATAGACTTCAAAACAAAGAAAGTCACAAAAGACAAAGAAGGACATTATACAATGATAAAGGGGACAGTCGAACAAGAGGATATAACCATTATAAATATCTATGCACCCAACACAGAAGCACCCAAATATGTGCAACAAATACTAATGGAATTAAAGGGGGAAATAGAATGCAATGCATTCATTTTAGGAGAATTCAACACACCAATCATTCCAAAGGACAGATCAACCAAACAGAAAGTAAGTATAGAGATGAGGCATTGAACAACACGTTAGAACAGATGGACATAACAGACATCTACAGAACACTCTACCCAAAAGCACCAGGATGCACATTCTTCTCAAGTGCACATAGAGCATTTTCCAGAATAGACCACATACTAGGTCATAAAAAGAGCCTCAGTAATTTCAAAAAGATTGAAATTGTAAAAAACAACTTCTCAGATCACAAAGGTATGAAACTAGAAATAATTTCAACAAAGAAAACAAAAAGGCCCACAAACACATGGAAGCTTAGTAATATGATCCTAAATAATCAATGGCTCAATGCCCAAATTAAAACAGAGATCAAGCAATATATGGAGACAAATGAAAACAACAGCGCAATGCCCCAACTTCTGTGGGACACAGTGAAGGCAGTTCTAAGAAGAAAGTATATAGCAATTCAAGCCAATCTATAGAAGGAAGAACAATCCCAAATGAACAGTCTAAACGCTAATGAAACCGGAAAAAGAAGAACAAATGAGGCCCTAAGTCAGTAGAAGGAGGGACATAAAAAAGATCAGAGAAGAAATGAATAAAATCGAGAAGCATAAAGGATTAATGAAACAAAGAGCTGGTTCTTTGAGAAAATAAACAAAATTTATAAATCCCTAGGCAGACTTCCCAAGAAAAAAAGAGTGTCTACACACATAAACAGAATCAGATATGAGGCAGGAAAAAATCACTACAGACACCACAAAAATACAAATTATTAGAGAATACTATGAAATGTTACATGCTAACAAATTGGATAATCTAGAAGAAATGGAAAACTTTCTAGAAAAATACAACCTTCCAAGATTGATTCAGGAAGAAAGAGAACATCTAAACAGACCAATTAAGAGCAATGACATTGAATCTGTAATAAAAAAATTACCCAAGAACAAAACACCTGGACCAGATGGCTTCACCACCGAATTTTATCAGACATAAAAGAGCTACTCCCCATCCTCTTTAAAGTTTTCCAAAATGCAGAAGAGGAGGGAATACTTCCAAACTCATTCAAAGAGTCCAGCATCACTCTAATAACAAAACCAGGCAAAGACACCACAAAAAAAGAAAATCACAGACCAATATCCTTGATGAACATAGATGCAAAAATACTCAACAAAATATTAGAAAACCAAATTCAAAAAGATCATACATCATAATCAAGCAGGATATATTGCAGGAATGCAAGGAGGGGACAATATTAAAAAATCCATCAACATCATCCACCACATCAACAAAAATACGGACAAAAACCACATGATCATCTCCATAGATGCCGAAAAAGCATTCAACAAAATTCAACATACATTCATGATAAAAACTCTCAAGAAAATGGGTATAGAGGGCAAGTACCTTAACATAATAAAGGCCAAATATGACAAACCCACAGTGAACATCATACTTAACAGTGAAAAGGTGAAAATTTTTCCTCTAAGATCGAGAACAAGACAAGGATGCTCACTCACCCCACTTTTATTCACCATAGTACTGGCGGAGGTCCTAGCCAAGGCAATCAGACAACACAAAGAAATATAAGGCATCCAGATCAACACTAAACAAGATAAACTGTCACTGTTTGCAGATGACATGATACTGTACATAAAAAAGCACTGAAGAATCTACTCCAAAATTACTAGAACTAATATCTGAATTCAACAAAGTTGCAAGACACAAAATTAATACACAGAAATCTGTTGCATTCCTATACGCTAATGATGAACTAGCAGAAAGAGAAATCAGGTAAACAATTCCATTTACAATTGCATAAAAAAGAATAAAATACCTAGGAATAAACTTAGTGAAGGACCTATATCCTAAAAACTACAAGACATTCATGAGAGAAATTAAAGAAGACACCAATAAATGGAAATACATCCCATGCTCATGGGTAGGAAGAATTAATATTGTCAAAATGGCCATCCTGCCTAAAGCAATCTACAGATTCAATGAAATCCCTATCAAAATGCCAACAGCATTCTTCAATGAACTAGAACAAATACTTCTAAAATTCATATGGAACCACAAAAGACCCCCAATAGCCAAAGCAATCCTGAGAAGGAAGAATAAAGCTGGGGGATTACACTCCCCAACTTCAAGCTCTACTACAAAGCCACAGTAATCAAGACAATTTGGTACTGGCACAAGAACAGACCCATAGATCAATGGAACAGAATAGGGAGCCCAGATATAAACCTGAGCATATATGGCCAATTAATACATGATGTAGGAGACATGAAATACAATTGAGAAAAGGCAGCCTCTTCAACAAGTGGTGTTGGCAAAATTGGACAGGTAAGTATAAGAGAATGAAACTGGATTACTGTCTAACTCCATACCCACAAGTAAACTCGAAATGGATCAAAAACCTGAATGTAAGTCATGAAACCATAAAACTCTTAGAAAAAAACACAGGCAAAAATCTCTTGGACATAAACATGAGCGACTTCCTCATGAACATATCTTCTTGGGCAAGGGAAACAAAAGCAGAAATGAACAAGTGGGACTATATCAAACCACAAAGCCTCTTCACAGCAAAAGACACCATCAGTAGAACAAAAGGGTATCCTACAGTATGGGAGAATATATTCATCAATGACATATCCAATAAGGAGTTAACATACAAAATACATAAAGAACTCACCTGTCTCAACAAAAAAAAAGCAAATAACCTGATTTAAAAAAGGGCAGAGGATATGAACAGACACTTCTCCAAAGAAGAAATTCAGATGGCCAACGTGCACATATAAAGATGTTCCACATCGCTAATCATCAGGGAATTGCAAATTAAAACCACAATAAGATATTACCTCACACCAGTTAGGATAGCCAACATCCAAAAGACAAGCGGCAACAAATGTTGGCGAGGATGTGGAGAAAGGGGAGCCCTCCTACACTGCTGGTGGGAATGTAAATTAGTTCAACCATTGTGGAAAGCACTATGGAGGTTCCTCAAAAAACTAAAAATAGAAATACCATTTGACCCGGGAATTCTACTTCTAGGAATTTACCTAAGAATAAGGATCCCAGATTCAAAAAGACTTATGCACCCCTATGTTTATTGCAGCACTATTTACAATAGCCAAGAAATGGAAGCAACCTAAGTGTCCATCAGTAGATGAATGCATAAAGAAGAGGTGGTACATATACACAATGGAATATTATTCAACCATAAGAAGAAAACAAATCCTACCATTTGCAACAACATGGATGGGGCTAGAGCATATTATGCTCATTGAAATAAGCCAGGTGGAGAAAGACAAGTACCAAATGATTTCACTCATTTGTGGAGTATAACAACAAAGCAAAAACTGAAGTAACAAAACAGGAGCAGACTCACAGAACCCAAGATGGGACCTAAGTGGTTACCAAAGGGAGGGTGGTTGAGAAGGGAAGGATAAGGGGATTAAGGTGTATAATGATTAGTACACATAATATAGGGGTGGGCATGGGGAAATCAGTATAGCAGAGAAGACAAGGAGTGACTCTATAGTATCTTTCTATGGTGATGGACAGTGTTATGTGGTATATGGTTGGAACTTGATAATAGGGGGGAATGTAGTAACCACAGTATTGCCCATGTGAATCCTGAGCATAAGATTGTATACCAGTGATACCTCAATTTAAAAAAAGAAGGAAATTCTAACATATACTACAACATGTATAAGCCTTACAGAAAGTACGCTAAGTGAAATAATCCAGTCATAAAAAGATAAACAGTATAATTCTGCTTATTTTAAGTACCTAGAATGGTCAAATTCATACAGATGGAAAGTAGAATGGTAGTTGCCAGAGGCTCTGAGAAGAGAGAGATAAGGAGTTATTGTTTAAGTGGTACACAGTTTTGGTTTAGAAAGGTGAAATGTTCAGGAAATGGATGGTGTTAAGTACTGTACAATAATATGAATGTACATAATGCCACTGAACTGAATATTTAGAAGTTTGGTTAAAATGGTAAATTTTATCCTATGTATATTTTACTGCAATTAAAAAAAACACAAACCTCAACTATAGTATTAGAAGTGAAGATAGTGGTTAATCTTAGGGGAGAAGGGAGAGGACAATGTTTGGAAGGGAGCATGGAGGTGGGGGCAGTGGGAAGTGCTTCAAGTGTGTTAGCAATATGCCATTCTCTGGGTGCCCATTATCAGGGGGTAGTTAAATGAATGTTTGCTTTCAATAATTTATAAAGCTTCACATTTAAGTTTTGTATCTTTTTCTGTTATACTTCACAATAAAATCTTAAAAAAAAAACATATATATGACATGCACATTCACAGAAAACAAAATATTCACATTGTATGTCATTACAACTAGTATTTTGCCAGCAATCTGTAGTGAAAAGGACGTGGCTTTGGAGTCAACCACCAGCCTTGGACCTGAATGCCAGCTTGGCCATGGACAAACTGTGTGATATTCAGCAAATCTTACTTTCTTTGAATCTATTTTATCTTTATAACTAAGAGCATGACAAGTGTTTTATAGAAAGTTCTGAAGATTAAAAATTTATGTAAAAATATACAGCATGTTGCCAGTCAAGTTACAAGTGCTCTAAACATATCAAGTTCTATTTTCTTCCCTTTAGAAGGCAAATTTCTTTACATTTTTTAATCTGCTATGATTGGACAGTGAAGAATTCTTCTGTGTGTGGCAACCAGCTCTGAAGAGTACAGATGAAGTTGAAAATTGTCCCTAAATTAAGTTATTTGAGAAAAGTTGTAGTTCATTCTCTCATTTTAATTGATAAAATTTAAAAACAAGCATACTGGACTTATAACTTTGATGGGAAGATAAAAAGTTATATCTGAAAAGTGCATACAAATGATAAAGTCATGAAAGAACAATTAGTCAAATTTTTTAAAGAGCTATTGGAACAATGAAAGAGAAAATTTGCCTTTTAAGAATTGTTATTAACATTTTTAAAGATTCCTTTTTGTATCCAAAAGACAATGGGACAGTCTTTGATTTTCTATACACCATTTACAGAGGTTAACCGTATATTACACAAATGCTTCCAGTTTCATCCAAATCTATGGTTAAATTACCCATGTAATTATCCCGGTAGAAATCATTATACCTTTTTATCATTAATTTCATTAACACCTTACTAGTAAGATTCCGGATTTATTTAAATGTAGTTCTCAAAGTTTTTATTATGACAAGTAAAGGGGACATAACATATTATTTTAGGGGGGTGCGTAATTACTAAGTTAAAATAATAACAAAATTATTAGCCACTAACAATATAGATGAAAAATAAATGGCCATTAAGATCTACTTCAAAGGGTTACAGATGAGACAGAAATCCTCAGTATACAATTTTCATTCTTCTGTTCCTTTTCTGCTAATTCCTATATTACTACTGATCCTCCAACTATTTTTATATCAAAATAAGTAACTACTGAGGGCTTCCTCTGTGCAAGTACCTAACCCTAGAGTAAATCTGCTTGATGTCTCCCTAAAAATTCCCAGGAGAATTTTGGGTATATACGAATTGTAGAAATATCAGAGTTGAATTTTATTTAGGCTTGATGAAATGGGCCACAAATTAACTTCTTATTAATTCCTAGTTGTAAAAATAACTCCCTGCCGCCTTGCCCAGTTCCTTTAAAATAACTCTTCAATACCAGCTTAGGTCACCATAGAATAGTAATAATAGTAATTTATGGGAATTTATTATATGTAATCTAGTAGTATTTTGGCAGAACAGAGATTGACAAGGGATGTGAATTAGTGTATGACTCCTTGAAGGGCATAAATTGTGATTTCTATCTCCTTTTTGAGAACCCAGTATATTTCATTTAAATATTTATTCATATTTTTTTCCAAGGGACCAAGAAACAACTCAAAGCTGTGAAAAAAAATACTTCATTTGGCTTATTTTTAATCAGAATTGGCTATAAAAGAAAGCATCTAATTCAGGTAATAAATTTCATAAGAGACATTATAAGATCCTGCTATTTTAAATAATGTTTCTGCCTTTGGCAATATTAAAACATTTTTAAAAAGATAAAATGAGACTATGGAAGAGCTTTGGAACTTCATTAACAGAACTCTCTTAGGGTGTATGAAAATACAGTTTGAAAGTTTTTTATGAACAAAGATGTGTCTCACACTTTTTGGTACACTTTGCCTTTTCCTGTATTAGTACAATAAATCCAGACTTACTATATAGAGACTTTGCTGTAATATCATTGGTCTTTGTGTATTTAATATTGACTTAGCTCTGTTTAGGAGACCAACCCCACTTTGAACAATGTCATTGGGGTATTTTACTTCTTTTTTACAATTTGGTGTTCATTGTACTTGATATTGTATGAAACATATAGAAAATTAAACAGAGTTTGGATATTTTTTTTTACATGAGAATTTTCATTATATTAGTATTTACTAGGATGAATGGCAGGTAAAAATTACTAAGAGAAAAGAACTGTCTAATTCACCTTAGTCTAATGCTTCTCAAACCTGTTGTGCCCATAAATCACTTGACTATCTGGTAAGAATGTAGATGTTCATTCAGTACCTCTTGGTTGGGGCCCAAGATTCTGCATTTCTAATCCTGCTCTTCATAGGACAAGCTTTATGCGGCAAGGTCCTAGAGAACCCACACAAATTATAATTGCACCACACTTAATTCTATTTCCTCTGCTCAGTGAGCATCACTGTACTTTAATGTTTTAAAGGTAATAAAATGAAATGGCGGTGAGGAAAAAAAATTTGAAAGAGTATTACATATTAACTTCCATTTGTATAAAAAGCAAAAATACAAGTGACTGTAGGAGCTACAAGAGATCTGAGAATGTTAGACTTACTTAAGGCCTCGATTTCATTTATTGCTACCTGTCCCCAAAATATAAACCATATATTCATTTCTAAACTTACTGTCACTTTTTTTCTCAAGATTCCTGACAAAACCACACATCAAACTTAAGGTTTAACTTGACTTCCTCACTGATACACAAATTAAACAAAATAAATAAACTAAAACAAAATAAAGATATAATTCCATAGAGATCAAAAGAAAGAGACACAAAAAGTAAAGCAGTTAACCTGGAGTAAAGAATTTCTTTTAGTTAAAAAAAAAAGGTCACATAGTCTTTCCATTAAAACATATCTACAAACATTTTCTTATGAATGAAACCCTTCTGAGTGGCCTAACTCAAGCTAACACACATGATAAAGAAGAGATTTTCACCACTGATAAAAGCTTTGGCACAAGCAAAATCCATCCTCTGCTCTTTCATGTACAAGGGATAGATTTTTAAAATAAAGGAGAGTAAATAAAGATAAAGAAAGACACTAATACAAATTTTTATGAGAAAAGAATGCCAAATTTGATTCTCTTTCAAGAAATTTGAATTTTATTGAAACAAACATTTCATAGAAGGTTTCAAGGAAATTTAACATTTCAAAATCACATTGTTAAAAAGAAAATACAGGAGAGGGGCGGAAGATGGCGGTGTGAGTAGAGCAGTGGAAATCTCCTCCCAAAACCACGTATATCTATGAAAATATAACAAAGACAACCCTTCCTAGAATAAAGACCAGAGGACACAGGACAATATCCAGACCACAACCGCACCTGAGAGAACCCAGCGCCTCGCGTAGTGGGTAAGATACAAGTCCCGGCCCCGCGGGAGCCGAGCGCCCATCCTCCCAGCTCCTGGGGGGAGAAGAATAGGCAGAGCGGGAGGGAGACGGAGCCCAGGACTGCCTAACACCCAGCCCCAGCCACCCGGGCCAGAGTGCAGGGCCCTCGATACTAGGAAAACAGGGCAGCAAGAACAGTGAGCGGGAACTGGAGGCCGGGTGTTGGAGGACATAAGGAAAGCGCACGACCATTTTTTTTTGCTTTTTTGCTCTTTTGTTTTGGCGAGCGCTTTTTGGAAGTCTTAAAGGGTAGGGACCCCAATACTAGGGAAACAGGGCAGCAAGACCGGTGAGCAGAGGCCTGAGGCTGGCACCGGAGAATAAAGAAAAATGAGCGACCACCTTTTTTTTTAATTAAAAAAAAATTTTTTTTTAATTTTAAAATTTTTTCCTTTTTTTTTTTTTTTTGGTGGTCGTTGTTTTGTTTTGGCGGGTGCTTTTTGGAAGTCTTAAAGGGACAGGGTGGGACACTTAATCCAGAGGTAGGGAATACGGGGATCTCTGGGCACCCTAACCCCTGGGCTGCAGGGAGCAGGGAGGCCCCTTACGGACATAAATAGCCTCCCAGCTGCTCCTGAGTAGCTGCCCAAGCCAGGCCACGCCCACAGCAACAGCGGAGATAAACTCCATAGCAGCCGGAAAGGAAGCACAAACCCTGTCTGCACGCAGCTGCGCAGCACAAGCCACTAGAGGTCGCTGTTCTCCCAGGAGAGGAGGGCCACAAACCAACAAGAAAGGAAGTCCTTCCAGCCGCCACTCGTCCCAGCTCTGCAAACTATTCCTATCACCATGAAAAGGCAAAGCTACAGGCAGACAAAGATCACAGAGACAACACCAGAGAAGGAGACAGACCTAACCAGTCTTCCTGAAAAAGAATTCAAAATAAGAATCATAAACATGCTGACAGAGATGCAGAGAAATACGCAAGAGAAATGGGATGAAGTCCGGAAGGAGATCACAGATGCCAGAAAGGAGATTGCAGAAATGAAACAAACTCTGGAAGGGTTTATAAGCAGAATGGATAGAATGCAAGAGGCCATTGATGGAGTTGAAATCAGAGAACAGGAACGCATAGAAGCTGACATAGAGAGAGACAAAAGGATCTCCAGGAATGAAACAATATTAAGAGAACTGTGTGACCAATCCAAAAGGAACAATATCCGTATTATAGGGGTCCCAGAAGAAGAAGAGAGAGAAAAAGAGATGGAAAGTATCTTAGAAGAAATAATTGCTGAAAACTTCCCCAAACTGGGGGAGGAAATAATCAAACAGACCACGGAAATACAAAGAACCCCCAACAGAAAGGATCCAAGAAGGACAACACTAAGACACATAATAATTAAAATGGCAAAGATAAAGGACAAGGAAAGAGTGTTAAAGGCAGCTAGAGAGAAAAAGGTCACCTATAAAGGGAAACCCATCAGGCTAACGTCAGATTTCTCAACAGAAACCCTACAGGCCAGAAGAGAATGGCATGATATATTTAATACAATGAAACAGAAGGGCCTTGAACCAAGGATACTGTATCCAGCACGACTATCATTCAAATACGACGGTGGGATTAAACAATTCCCAGACAAACAAAAGCTGAGGGAATTTGCTTTCCACAAACCACCTTTACAGAACATCTTACAGGGACTGCTTTAGATGGGAGCACTCCTAGGAAGAGCACAGCACAAAACACCCAACATACGAAGAATCGAGGAGGAGGAACAAGAAGGGAGAGAAGAAAAGAATCTCCAGACAGTGTATATAACAGCTGAATAAGCGAGCTAAGTAAGGCAGTAAGATACTAAAGAGGCTAACCTTGAACCTTTGGTAACCACGAATTTAAAGCCTGCAATGGCAATAAGTACATATCTTTCAATAGTCACCATAAATGTTAATGGGTTGAATGCACAAATCAAAAGACACAGAGTAACAGAATGAATAAAAAAGCAAGACCCATCTATATGCTGCTTACAAGAAACTCACCTCAAACCCAAAGACATGTACAGACTAAAAGTCAAGGGATGGAAAAACATATTTCAAGCAAACAACAGTGAGAAGAAAGCAGGGGTTGCAGTACTAATATCAGACAAAATAGACTTCAAAACAAAGAAAGTAACAAGAGATAAAGAAGGACACTACATAATGATAAAGGGCTCAGTCCAACAAGAGGATATAACCATTCTAAATATATATGCACCCAACATATCTGAAACAAATACTAACAGAACTAAAGGGGGATATAGACTGCAATGCATTCATTCTAGGAGACTTCAACACACCACTCACCCCAAAGGATAGATCCACTGGGCAGAAAATAAGTAAGGACACGGAAGCACTGAACAACACAGTAGAGCAGATGGACCTAATAGACATCTATAGAACTCTACATCCAAAAGCAGCGGGATATACATTCTTCTCAAGTGCACATGGAACATTCTCCAGAATAGACCACATACTAGGCCACAAAAAGAGCCTCAGAAAATTCCAAAAGATTGAAATCATACCAACCAACTTTTCAGACCACAAAGGCATAAAACTAGAAATAAACTGTACAAAGAAAGCAAAGAGGCGCACAAACACATGGAGGCTTAACAACACGCTCCTAAATAATCAATGGATCAATGACCAAATCAAAATGGAGATCCAGCAATATATGGAAACAAATGACAACAACACTAAGCCCCAACTTCTGTGGGACACAGGAAAAGCAGTCTTAAGAGGAAAGTATATAGCAATCCAAGCATATATAAAAAAGGAAGAGCAAACCCAAATGAATGGTCTAATGTCACAATTATCGAAATTAGAAAAAGAAGAACAGATGAGGCCTAAGGTCAGCAGAAAGAGGGACATAATAAAGATCAGAGAAGAAATAAATAAAATTGAGAAGAATAAAACAATAGCAAAAATCAATGAAACCAAGAGCTGGTTCTTCGAGAAAATAAACAAAATAGATAAGCCTCTAGCCAGACTTATTAAGAAGAAAAGAGAGTCAACACAAATCAACAGTATCAGAAACGAGAAAGGAAAAATCACGATGGACCCCACAGAAATACAAAGAATTATTAGAGAATACTATGAAAACCTATATGCTAACAAGCTGGGAAACCTAGGAGAAATGGACAACTTCCTAGAAAAATATAACCTTCCAAGATTGACCCAGGAAGAAACAGAAAATCTAAACAGACCAATTACCAGCAACGAAATTGAAGCGGTAATCAAAAAACTACCAAAGAACAAAACCCCAGGGCCAGATGGATTTACCTTGGAATTTTATCAGACATACAGGGAAGACATAATACCCATTCTCCTCAAAGTTTTCCAAAAAATAGAGGAGGAGGGGATACTCCCAAACTCATTCTATGAAGCTAACATCACCCTAATACCAAAACCAGGCAAAGACCCCAACAAAAAAGAAAACTACAGACCAATATCCCTGATGAACGTAGATGCAAAAATATTCAACAAAATATTAGCAAACCGAATTCAAAAATACATCAACAGGATCATACACCATGACCAAGTGGGATTCATCCCAGGGATGCAAGGATGGCAGAACATTCGAAAGTCCATCAACATCATCCACCACATCAACAAAAAGAAAGACAAAAACCACATGATCATCTCCATAGATGCTGAAAAAGCATTTGACAAAGTTCAACATCCATTCATGATAAAAACTCTCAGCAAAATGGGAATAGAGGGCAAGTACCTCAACATAATAAAGGCCATCTATGATAAACCCACAGCCAACATTATATTGAATGGCGAGAAGCTGAAAGCATTTCCTCTGAGATCGGGAACTAGACAGGGATGCCCACTCTCTCCACTGTTATTTAACATAGTACTGGAGGTCCTAGCCACGGCAATCAGACAAAACAAAGAAATACAAGGAATCTAGATTGGTAAAGAAGAAGTTAAACTGTCACTATTTGCAGATGACATGATACTGTACATATAAAACCCTAAAGACTCCACCCCAAAACTACTAGAGCTGATATCGGAATACAGCAAAGTTGCAGGATACAAAATCAACACACAGAAATCTGTGGCTTTCCTATATACCAACAATGAACCAACAGAAAGAGAAATCAGGAAAACAACTCCATTCACAATTGCATCCAAAAAAATAAAATACCTAGGAATAAACCTAACCAAAGAAGTGAAAGACTTATACTCTGAAAACTACAAGTCACTCTTAAGAGAAATTAAAGGGGACACTAACAGATGGAAACTCATCCCGTGCTCGTGGCTAGGAAGAATTAATATCGTCAAAATGGCCATCCTGCCCAAAGCAATATACAGATTTGATGCAATCCCTATGAAACTACCAGCAACATTCTTCAATGAACTGGAACAAATAATTCAAAAATTCATATGGAAACACCAAAGACCCCAAATAGCCAAAGCAATCCTGAGAAAGAAGAATAAAGTAGGGGGGATCTCACTCCCCAACTTCAAGCTCTACTATAAAGCCATAGTAATCAAGACAATTTGGTACTGGCACAAGAGCAGAGCCACAGACCAATGGAACAGACTAGAGAATCCAGACATTAACCCAGACATATATGGTCAATTAATATTTGATAAAGGAGCCATGGACATACAATGGGGAAATGACAGTCTCTTCAACAGGTGGTGCTGGCAAAACTGGACAGCTACATGTAGGAGAATGAAACTGGACCATTGTCTAACCCCATATACAAAAGTAAACTCAAAATGGATCAAAGACCTGAATGTAAGTCATGAAACCATTAAACTCTTGGAAGAAAACATTGGCAAAAACCTCTTAGACATAAACATGAGTGAGCTCTTCTTGAACATATCTCCCCGGGCAAGGAAAACAACAGCAAAAATGAGTAAGTGGGACTATATTAAGCTGAAAAGCTTCTGTTCAGCAAAAGACACCATCAATAGAACAAAAAGGAACCCTACAGTATGGGAGAATATCTTTGAAAATGACACATCCGATAAAGGCTTGACGTCCAGAATATATAAAGAGCTCACATGGCTCAACAAACAAAAAACAAATAACCCAATTAAAAAATGGGCAGAGGAACTGAACAGACAGTTGTACAAAACAGAAATAACGATGGCCAACAGACACATGAAAAGATGCTCCACATCGCTAATTATCAGAGAAATGCAAATTAAAACTACAATGAGGTATCACCTCACACCAGTAAGGATGGCTGCCATCCAAAAGACAAACAACAACAAATGTTGGTGAGGCTGTGGAGAAAGGGGAACCCTCCTACACTGCTGGTGGGAATGTAAGGTAGTTCAACCATTGTGGAAGGCAGTATGGAGGTACATCAAAATGCTCAAAACAGACTTACCATTTGACCCAGGAATTCCACTCCTAGGAATTTACCCTAAGAATGCAGCAATCAAGTATGAGAAAGATCAGTGCACCCCTATGTTTATCGCAGCACTATTTACAATAGCCAAGAATTGGAAGCAACCTAAATGTCCATCGATAGATGAATGGATAAAGAAGATGTTGTACATATACACAATGGAATACTACTCAGCCATAAGAAAAGGGCAAATCCAATCATTTGCAGCAACATGGATGGAGCTGGAGGGTATTATGCTCAGTGAAACAAGCCAAGTGGAGAAAGAGAAATACCAAATGATTTCACTTATCTGTGGAATATAAGAACAAAGGAAAAACTGAAGGAACAAAACAGCACCAGAATCACAGAACTCAAGAATGGACTAACAGTTACCAAAGGGAAAGGGACTGGGGAGGATGGGTGGGCAGGGAGGGATAAGGGGGGGGGAGAAGTAGGGGGGTATTAAGATTAGCATGCATGGGGGGGTAGGAGAAAAGGGAGGGCTGTACAACACAGAGAAGGCAAGTAGTGATTCTACAACATTTAGCTATGCTGATGGACAGTGACTGTAAAGGGGTTTATAGGGGAGACCTGGTATAGGGGAGAGCCTAGTAAACATAATATTCGTCATTTAAGTGTAGATTAGTGATACCAAAAACAAAACAAAACAAACAAACAAAAAAGGGCAGTTCCTGTGTGATAACCTCCAATGATTTATACACAAGGGTATAAAGGGCATATAAAAGTGTAGGCAAAGGGTCTGTTTGCGTTTATGCAGAAGATCAAAGCCTAATTGGGCTACCCCGAAAATGAACTAAGTTACGATATGAAAGAGAACTTCCAACATCAGCACTCTCTGGAAGACTCATGCCAGAAGATGATCATCAAAAAACCCCAACAAAGATCCACGCACTGCTACAGCTGTAGATTCACTCATCCCACCAGCTCCTGGACTTGCCATGGGAATGAAGGAGATATCTAAGCTGGCCTGTGCATACAGTAAAACAACAACTTTGACTGGATCTATACTGTTGGAACTCAACCAAGAATTAGGAGAAGTGCAAATTGTAGCGCTCCAAAATCTTACAACTACAGACTATTTACTGTTAAAAGAACATAAGGGATGTGAACATTCCCCAGGAATGGGTTGTTTTAATTTGTCTGATTTCTCTCAGACTGTTCAAGTTCAGTTGGACAATATCCACCATATCATAGATAAGTTTTCACAAATGCCTAAGGTGCCTAACTGGTTTTCTTGGTTTCACTGGAGATGGCTGGTAATTACAGATATGCTTTGGTTATGTAACTATACTCCTATTATGTTAATGTGTGTGCGCAATTTAAGTAGTAGCTTAAAACCTATACATGCTGAAGTTACTCTACAAGAAGATATGTCAAAGAAATAATCAATCTTCCCATGTTTTCTTCTGCCTGCTACTTCTATAGCTTTTCTTCTTCCTTCCTAATCACAACCCTTAAATAGAATCCGTGCCTCATATCAAATTTACCGAGTATCATAATTCTTCCAAGTGGTAAAGATACCTCAAGACAAATGCTGGGCATAGAAGCTACAGGGCATAAATATGCAAAGAAATAAAAAGCTAACCATTTCAAACAATAAGGCTTCTCTCTCACTTACCAACTTTCCATTTCCCTGTATGGCCCCGGAAGATGACTGGTTAGCCAGAGACGGGTAAGATTCCTCAAGGGAGGAACAACCTAAGACAGGCACAGTCGCAGGGGGGTCATCAGGTGAGAAATTGGGGATCAACAGAGGTGAGGCTTAGAACCTCACCCCCCGTTCTGAGAGAAATCTTCTGCATACGTGGATGTTTTATTGCCCTTGTCTATCTTGGATTAACACATAGTCTACAGGCACACACCTGATCATCTACATTTGCTCTCTTACAACACTAAACTATGTTTTCTACCTTTATCTTGTATCTACCTACCACTCCAGCATTTTATTAAAAATAATAATAATAAAGAGAGAAATGTGGTATCCACATATAAATCAAGTATAAAAACCAAATGAGTATTCATATTTGAACTGACTGTTTAGAGTTCATAATGCATTAGCAAAACTGAAAGTTTCTGTGATGACTGCCCTTGTACTGTTCTCTATGTAACTTATTCATTATGTAAGAATTTGTTCTCCATGTAAGAACTTGTTTGTTATGCCTCAGAATTGGAGACTCACGAAAATTAGGCTTGGGGTGGATTAATGATTGTGCATTGAGCATTGACTCCCCTATACAGAATTTTATTGTCGTTAACAACCATTTGATCAATAAATATGAGAGATGCCCTCACAAAAAAAAAAAAAAAAAAAGGACAGACTTCCAATGGTAAAATAAATAAGTAACCGGGATGTAATGTATAGCATAAGGAATATAGTCAAGATATTGTAACAGCTTGGTAGGGTGATAGCTGGAACCTAGAATTATGTATATAAATGTTGTATCACTGTGTTGTACACTTGAAACTAATGTAATGTAATACTGTGCGTCAACTACCCTTCAATAAAAAATAATTTTCTTAAAAAAATAAAAATAAAAAATAAAAACAAAATGAGGGAAAAAAAATGAAATTTGTTCAAGTGTAGGGAGAACAAAAATGTTTTCATACTTCTAAGAAAGCAAATATGAATTTTAAGTTAGAATATTCATGTCCTTTCTATTTCCTTTTAATTTCCTTTTGTGTGTGTGTACATTTTACAATGTATAGATATGTTTACTCCTGTGTGTACATTACTTAAAAATAAATAAATATAATAGAGAAAAAAAAAAAAAGAAAATACAGGTCCAACATGGGGTCACTTCAGCTAAGCCAAGTTTCCAAATCTCAGCTTAATACCTAACCTAATTGCAGTTTCCACTTCCCCCAGAAATGTAGTCAGTCAGGCATTTTTCTTGTCAGCATCAATAGCATAACCTGTCACCTATGCCCTCTCCATTCCCCGGAGGAATTCACCTCATAAGACCCTTTTGTCCCCAAATGAAGGGAACCTCACCCACAATAGTCCTGTTCCTGTTTATGACTTTCTTGTCCTACCTTTCAAAATATCTCCCTTCCCACAGCCCCTTCAGAGCACCTCCCTACCTGCTAAATGGATGCTGCCCAATTCATGAACTGATTAATAAAGCCAATTAGATCTTCAAATTTACTTGGTTGCATTTTTCCATTTTTAACATTTTAAGACAAAAGAGGTGGAATTTTGCTCTGCTCAAATGTTTATGGATGGGTCTCGTTTGACAGTTTAGCCTATCTGATGTGACTTTCACAGTCTGTTGGCAGTTTGTGGGCAAGCCATCACACCTGTGACTCTGGTTGATTAATGAGTCTTTCAGCTCATTGCTACCACTGAAGGAAGGCTATGGCCTTTCTAAGCTTCATTGCTTTATTTGCCTTAAACTGCAGTCCTGCTGAGGTATCTTCCATAAAAAAATCACACCTGGTTAAAACTAATGAAAACCTCAATATTTCATTTTCTAGACAAGTCAAAAAGCACGTAAAAGTAGACAAAAGGTGTATTTAAGTAACATGAATGTAGTTTTGTCATAACCTGCCAATCCAAAAGTAACACAAAAAAGCTTTCCTCAATGACGTATTTCAGTGTCAACTTTTAGAGTGATAATTCAGAATTCTCTGCACTATCTGAGGGCTTCTACAGTGCCAACTCTTTTATGCATGATATTTATTTTCATCAGAATAGGAAGGTTCTCGTTCATGAGAAGATAGCTATTTAGCTTTAATTATCTATAAATGACTAACTAACCCAACCGGGAAATTCTAAAGACTTGTTTGGAAGGCTTCACCCACCTTCAGGTGGTTCACTTGAAGTGTGTCTGGTAAAAAAGGTAGTGAGAAAAAGGAGGGAGGGAGGGAGAGACAGGGAGAGGAAGGTAGAAAAGAGAGAGAGAGGAGGACAGAGAAGGAGAGAGAAAAATATCTCAGAGAGCAGATAACCGGAGGTCTCCTGCAAAAACAGTCTAGTATAGGGCAAAGCAGTGGGAAACTAAGGCAATGTGGAAGTTAGGAAACTGCTTCCCTCCTTATGGATTCATACTATAGCTTAATTTTTGAAGCATTATGAATTTTGAAAACATCAGTAATATTTAAATAAATACCAAAATTCATTTTAAAGATAAATACTTGCTAACTTCTTGTTCTAGATCTTGGACACTCCCTTCACTTAGCAACATACATAGTACAAAGTTAGCTATATTTATATTGAGCTATATGGCAGAGGGAATCGCAATACTCTCAGTACTGTCAATAAATGAGCAGTAAAGAACCAAAAGTTTCCATCCTAGCAATTGCCATTTTCTGATCCATGATATTAACAAAACTTTTATATAACTGTACACATGACCCATGAACCGTCCTCTGAGTTGGAAGGGCATACTTGCATGATATTCTAGTATAGTTATTCAGATCTCTACCACCATGTTTCCATTCACATGCAATTGAAATGGGCTGAATAAAGAGTGAGTACTATTGCTATGCATTTTACCCAGAACATGAAAAGAAATATTTGCCTTTATTTTACCATGGATAATCTAAGAATAATTCTTTGTTATCATCACAATCATTGCTCTTTTTTCCAATTGCTTATTTGATGCATGTACTACGAATTATGAAATGAAAAATATTTAGTAGTCTACTAATCTTTATTTGTAATTCTGTGATGTTTATTTGGGAGGATTGATTTTGACTGTAATAAAAATATCAACTCCTCCATGAACACTGAACAATGTCAGTGATGAATTTTTAAGCATTCACAAAGTATTTGATTATTTCACTAAATTTTCAAATGTCTATATCAATCATTTCAGTTATATCACGTGGAAACCAATGTGACTTAATGGAAATACACTAAAAAACACCAATGAATAAGTGTGCCTGTGGGGAAGTTGGGGGTTCCTATGGTCAGGATCCTCACTGAACTTAAACCACCTGATGATGTAACTGGCCTGTTGCTAGGCTACCGCTTACACACCTTTAGGCAATAAGCTATTATTGCGCTATATAGAGAGCTCGGCCCAGTGCTCTGGGTGGAGGCGGAGACGCTAGTGCTCGACCTACCAGCGGGAGAACAAGCCGGGTAATAAACCCTTTCACCCCAAGTAACGTTTTGTTGTCAATTTCTTTGGTCACACTGAATCCATAACGAACTTGTCCGGGGCTGAAACCCATTGGCACGTCGGCTGGGATGCTTGGGCACTTTTTTTGGAGGTGGGGTTGGGGGGGCCACTGTTTTATTTTTCTTTTCTTATACTCTGCCCAACTAATTCTAACGTGTGTGCAAGGTTAAGAACCATTGGTCTGTATAGCAGTCCTCATGCATATTTTGCTAACTTAAAAGAATGGCAAACTTAATACTACCAGGGAAAAGAGATTTATGAAATTAAGTTGGAAAACAAAATAATCTGTGTTTCAAAGTCATATATCTAGTACTATGGTTTATAAGAAAATATGCTGGACACAGTCAGAAACCCTGGGCTTGAGATATTGTTCAACTACCTACTAGCTCTATGACTTCAGTAAGGCCCTCAAGACCTATAAAATGAGAATATCAAGATTTCTTTCAACTTAGAAGCATGTTCTCAAATAATTTGCAAGAAAGCTGTTCTGATAATGTTATTGGAGCACTTATTGGATTCTATACATTAAAGGTAGGATTTAAGCCAGGGTGAACAATTATGTATCACTTAAACCTCCATTCTCCTGTCTCTGGCAGACATTGCTAATTGATCACAGCAGTACAGAAAAAAAACACTACTTTCCTGGATTTTGCACTCAAGATAAAACTATCTTCTATTTTGGAGTTAAGTACTTATTAGCTGTTGAAGGAGTTCAGGACTTGCCACACCAAAATATGCTGCACTGATATATTGATTAGGTTGAGCTGAAGACACTTGAAAAACAGCCAATACCCAGAGAGGCTTTCTCTGAACTCCCCTTATCAGCCTAAGACAAATCTTCCAGAAGGACTGAGATTGTTATAAATCCCTCCCTGGGAGTTTCATCAGCCAGGGAAGACTGAATTCTATCACAGGAGAGGAGACTAGAAGGGAACACCATACCCAGACACACTTTGTAACAAACCATCATACCTCCCGTCTGTTCCTTCAAGGACCCATTTAATTTCCAAAAAACCACTTACTCTCCCCTTAAGTGGCCTCCCATCCCTCTCTCCTTCTCCATGTTAAGACAGTATATAAGCTCTCAGATCTCACCATTTTTTTTGTATTCACTTTTCCTATAATGTCCTCCTGTATGTAATATTAAAAATTAAGAAATTTATATACTTTTTCTCTTGTTCATCTACCTGTTGTCTTTTTATTTCATAGACCCAGCTACCAAAACTAGGAGAATAGAGGGAAAGTCTTTCCTCACCCACACTGTTCTTTTTAAAGAGATAATGTAACAAAGTAGCCAGCAGAGGACTAAAAATTTCCAGGAAGAATAAAAAATTGTTAGCACAGCTCAGAGGCAAGGGCCCCATGACTCACGGCATGTGAACCAGGTCCTAAAGGTAAGCACAGCCCCACGGGAGGACAGTTTATTCCTACTCAACACACAAACTGTTCTTGTTGTAACCAAGCTTCTGATGTCAATTTACCTTAAGGAAGAGAATGACCAGATCTGCTTGAAGCTGTATTTTTCACTGTTAATTAGTAAAATGCAAGTCTGGTTTAGCAAAAGTTTCTTGTGAGTTTGGTTACTGGGAGTCAATAATGCTATGTGAAAGCACATTGCCAGACTTTTGAAGCTGAGACCAGATCATAGACTATGGGGGAGATACCAATAAAATCATATCCTGCCCCAGAAGTCCAGCAGTGAGGCATTCAATGACTCCAAAATATAATTGAAGTAACTCAAATGATTTCTAAATAAAATATTTTCTTATATAAGCTAAGAAAAAGGAAGCTTTAAAAAGTGCCAAAACCTCTCCATTTTTGTGTTTTTTTCATACATAAAAATAACCTGTGTAAGTGTTGTGAGGATGAAATTAGGACGAGAGTCCATGCTCTCTGAGGGCAGGGCACCCATCTCATCTAGTCCCAGATGCAATTGCTCATGGTAAATCCTGTACCAAAAGACAGAATAGTCACACCATCTGCTTCCTCCAGGGAGATAAGTTGCACATTTCAAAGCATGGCAACATTCCACTATAGCATAATGAAGAAAATGAAAAACATATTAGCAAACTGAACACTTTGGGGAAATTTTATTTTCAAATTGTATGCTGTTTTGCTTTTAAAGAAGTAAAATTATTAAATAAAATGTGTGAGAGGAAGAAATAGTCTTCCTTGTAGCAAAATTATGAATGCTTTTACTTTGTGAAAAATAACATTATTTTCAACGAATGCATTAAAATCACACATGTAACCCACATTCTCAGAATTGTTATGAACAAGCATCTATTGCTGACATGTACATACTTTTGCTGAAATCAAACTTCAGTTCTAAAATACCTGTTAGATTGTTTGCTAAACAAGAAAAATGAACAACTAATTAGGAAGCAGTTCCACCTAGTTTCTTCTTCAGAAACCCCTGGAGATCTGTAAACCTAATTTGAGGCCATCTCAGATGAGACAGTTTAGGGCAATAAATGTGGACACACCGACCTGGAAGCAACACCTCCTCTCTCAGGCATTCCCACCACTGACAGGCAACTCTTGCCATTCAGAGAGGAAGTGAAGCGCTGAAGAACAGACGGTGCAGCTCCAGAACAAGCTGCAAACACACTGTGAGATTAAAAGTAAGACAAATCAGATGCACCTCTCCAACTTGACCAAGGCCAGTATTAAACTAGCACATCTTGACTGAAGAGCCATCAATCATGCACCAAGACTGCCCTCACCAAGGCACATCCTATCCGAGCCATATAAATATAAGGTAAATAGAATTTTAGTGACAAACTACAAGGCCATTTGATGTATGAGTACACAGGGCCTGCAACTGCTTACACATGCCTGAAAACCTTCAGGGTCAGATGAGGCCCAGGATTCAAAAGAATGAATTTGTAACTTTCAATATTCTCTAATAACAGGACAGTTGCCTCCTTCTCCTTCGATTTTGCACCTGAGTTTTTCCTAATATTCATTCACTGTGCCTATATGCTGCAAATAGAATGGATTTAAAAGCAAACAGTGCAATGAAGAGACCATGGTAGTCAAAATAACCTGGATACAACTTACTGTCCCTCATATTGTATTACTGTCTGCATCAAGCTCTCCGTCCAGACTACCTCTGCCGTGGCTACCTGGCTGAGCCATGTTCAGTCGTCACTGTACAGCTCAAGTATCCCCATCTGCTGGTCAAGTTTCCTGACTGCCCATGCTGTCAGCTGGGGTTAGCTCTCCCTCCTCTGCCATCTTCCACTGTACTACTACCGTCCCGTTCATGAGTCTCTAGGAGAGCTCTGAGTCTAGTTTTTTTGTCTGTCTCCTCCACTAGATTCTGAGTTCCTTGACAGCAGGAGATGTCTCTGGCTCATTTCTTCATCTGTTGTGCCTAGTGAATATTGGATGGATGGATGAGTGAACAAACAGTCACAGATCCAGCTATTTACTCAGAGTTCTGCTGGACTGAAGAATGGGATGGAGTATTCTTATAATCAACATAGTATATTTTGTGGGTTATGTAATACTTCACTTTCACCTGCCAGCAAATATATTCTCTGTATAATAAAATAAGGAGTCTGGGTTGTCCTTTACAGAAAGTTACCTATTTCCAGCGAGTCCTAACTATCTTTAAGTCCTTCACAGCTCTGACTTGATGAAACAGGCAAGTAGATGTTCGTAACTGGCCTTGCACTGAGCCAGATGAACAAATATGGCAAAGACATAATCTTGATGAAAAGACCTTTCTGCGCAAATGAGACACGTGAACAACAAAACCTTAATCAGGTTTCTGTCTCCTTTGCAAATCTGGTCAGCCCAGACCAACTCTTTTACCTTAGGAGTCTATTAATAGGTTTTAATTCATCAAATCCTGGAATTATAAATTATTTAACAAGAGATCCACCAGCTTCCAGATTAATTGCTAAATACCATATCTCTTTGTGGCTTTAGAAAACTTCCATTTTATAGAAAACTAAAATATGTTTTTACCAGTTATTTGTCTAAATCACAACATTTATCCTGAAAGTTTTTTTTTTTAATTCTATTCAGAATGATTTAATGCTCAAAAGATATTTTAAGGTTTAAATGAGAAAGAAAAGGATAGATTTGTTACCTCAGGTGGGTGGAATTATAAGGTACATGAGGAGGCAGGGCAAAAGTTTACTGATTTTTATGTTACAGTGTCTGAATTGCTTGACTTCTAGTGGGCATATATATAATTTAAAATAGGCTAATAAAATTTTAAATAAATGAATTAACAAAGCCTCTTTCTCTTGGTGATTCTTTCCTTATGTCAGAAAGGTCTAAAAGCAAATGAAAGTTGTTCCAAAACGGTGCATTCAGATTGGGAGCCAAAAAAGGCATGACCTACACACAGCTATGCTTTCACCACTGCACGTTACAATGTGAATGAACATCAGGCAAGAAAAGCCTGAGATGCTTGCTCTCCTGCTGCTAATAGTCCTTCTGGAGAGACAATGAAACACATTAGTGAACATCATGAGGAAACACATGCTAAACATTAACATGTGTATCAGTCTACGAATTTGGAAAACAGGTGGTTTTGAGAGCCATAGGCCTGGAGAGGGGCTTGATGTTGGATCTGAGATGGACTTGGAAGGACAGACTTGAGGGATGACAGTCAAGGGAAGCAGAGGGGGATAAACCTGAGCAAAGGCATACCAGTCATTAACACGGATTTCAGGGAGGGCTTAACTTGCAAATAGTCCTTCTCCTACTCTAACTCTATTAATCTTCCCATCTAGAGCCTCCACTCTATAAATGAACTGAGGTGAACCTTTCTGTCCAGGAAATGAGGAGGGTTCCCTGTCCCTGAGGGTCAGATGTTGGATCCTGTTTTATCATGGGTTCCGGAGCCTCTACTCAAATGTATGTCTTGATCCTGAATTTTGAGTAATTCAAAATTCACAGCTGAACACAGGACCTGGTGCACATTTTTTTATGTTCACTGATTCAGTATTAATCTGGCCACACCTACCCTGCTTTGGGCTGATGAATAGCCAGGCATCAGCTTCCTGAGCTCACCCTCTGCCTTGAATCAAGACCATGCATCAAAAACTAGCACCTAATAAAGAATGCTCTGGTCACCTCTTTCCTCATCTCTGCCTTTTCTCCTCCCTGCAATTTGCAATTATCTGGATGCATAGGCTGTGCCTAACTATCTTATCCCTGACCCCATGTTGACCCTTACAAATCACTCCTGCCTGTGCAAAGAGGAGGACCAAATAATAACTAAAAACAAAAACAATTACAGGTAATATTTACAGAGCCGTCCTATGTTCCAGACTTTGTGCTAAGTACTTGTCAGGGTTTAATCTTTTTGATCTGCGCACTCAATAAGAGTGGTGCTGTTATGATCTCCTTTACTGAGGCAAGAAAAAAGAAGCCTAGACAAGGCGGTAGAGAAAGATTTTGGACCACAGGCTCCCATACTTCAGAGTGGGCAAAGGGATGGTGGGCCTTGTTATAATAGAGGCATCTGGTGGGTGGGAGGAGCAGATGAAGAAGGCCTTGAAATTGGGACTGAGGAGTCTAGGGCTGGTGCAGCAGGCAATGTGGGGCCACTGTACATTTTGAAGCAGAAGAGTGGCAGAAAAAAAAGTGACATTTAAAAATCTCTATATTTTACTTTAGCTCTTATCCCTTTGAATATTTGGTAATTTGTAAAACAAGTTTGCCTGTGTCCTTTTATGTTCCACCTTTATTCTTTCAGCTTTAGGAAGTAATCTACACATACATGGCAGTATAATATGGAAAAACGAAACAAAGCAAAAATCTGGAAGTAACAGAGGAATGGCCCGCTAAATTGTGCTACATTAATTTGGCATAATGCTTAGTCATTAAAAATAAAAATTACACCTTTGCAAGGATGAATGACAATAACAGTTTTGTGAAAAACATAGAACCCACAATTGTAAATACAGTCATCCCTCGTTGTGACTGTGTCAAAGGAGGTGCGGTTCTGTATGTGTAAAGAGAACTAGAAGCAAGGATGGCTGAGCAGGGCTGGTGGGATTAAATTATGAATGTGCTATTTCTGTGTTTTAAAATGTTAACATAATTTTCAATTATTTTTAATAACAAAGGAAAATGGAAAAGAGAAAAACACATTAATCCAGCAGAGATAAGTGGAGTTGAAGTTAAAGCTAAAGGGGGCAGGATATCTGGGCATCAGTGGATGAGAGCACTGGACTTTAAAGAGTGGAAGCACTGGGGCAGAAAAGTAATGGTGTGAGAAATGTTTGGAGGGTAACCTTGGGGGCATTTAGAGAATACGGATGGTGGGAGACAGAAACTTTGAAAAGTAATTAAAGGTTTCTAGGCTGAGGCTAGAAAAAGGTTAGTGCCACAAATAGAAATCACACAACTCTAAAGAGGAGGCAGTTTTCAAATGAAGATAATTATGATGTTAGGACTTCTATATGAGAAGAGAGTTATTACATTAAAATATTATTGTAGTAAAGAATCCAACCATATGTGTTCTGGAGTCTTATTGGACAATTAGAACTGGAGCTACAGATGACTCAGTGGCATAGTCATATTGGTGAGCCTAATCCATTCAATGACATGCATTCTTTAGCTAACATAGACAGCATTTCTTTAAATTTTTAAATTTTGATATCATTAATGTACAATTACTTGAACATTATGGTTATTTGACTCCCCCCATTATCAAGTTCCCCTCACACACCCCATTACAGTCACTGTCCATCTGCATAGTAAGATGCTATAGAATCATTACTTGTCTTCTCTGTGTATACTGCCTTTCCCATGCCCCCTCCCTACATTATGTGTGTTAATCATAATGCCACATTTTCCCCCTTATCCCTCCCTTCCCACACACCCTTCCCAGTCCCTTTCCCCTTGGTAACTGTTAGTCCATTCTTGGGTTCTGTGAGTCTGCTGCTGTTTTGTTCCTTCAGTTTTTGCTTTGTTCTTATACTCCAGAGATAAGTGAAATCATTTGATACATGTCTTTCTCTGCCTGGTTTATTTCACTGAGCATAATACCCTCTAGTTCCATCCATGCTGTTGCAAATGGTAGGATTTGTTTTCTTCTTATGGCTAAATAATATTCCATTGTGTATATGTACCACATCTTCTTTATCCATTCATCTACAGATGGACATTTAGGTTGCTTCCATTTCTTGGCTATTGTAAATACTGCAGTGATAAACAAAGGGGTGCATATGTCTTTTTGAATCAGGGATCTTGTTTTCTTTGGGTAAATTCCTAGGAATGGAATTACCAGGTCAAATGGTATTTCTATTTTCAGTTTTTGGAGGAACCTCCATACTGCTTTCCACAATGCTTGAACTAGTTTACATTCCTACCAGCAGTGTAGGAGGGTTCCACTTTTTCCACATCCTCAACAACATTAGTTGTTGTTTGTCTTTTGGATGTTGGCCATCCTAACTGGTATGAGGTGATATCTCATTGTAGTTTTAATTTGCATTTCTCTGATGATTAGTGATGTGGAGTATCTTTTCATGTGCCTCTTGGCCATCTGAATTTCTTCTTTGGAGAAGTGTCTGTTCAGATCCTCTGCCAATTTTTTAATTGGCTTACTTGCTTTTCGTTTGCTGAGGTGCATGAGCTCTTTATATAATTTGAATGTCAACCCTTTATCAGACATGTCATTTATGAATATATTCTCCCATACCGTAGGATGTCTTTTTGTTCTATTGATGGTGTCCTTTGCTGTACAGAAGCTTTTCAGCTTGATATAGTCCCACTTGTTCATTTTTGCTTTTGTTTCCCTTGTCTGGGGAGATATGTTCATAAAGAAGTTGCTCATGTTTATGTCCAAGAGATTTTTGCCTATATTTTTTTCTAAGAGTTTTATGGTTTCATGACTTACATTCAGGTTTTTTATCCATTTTAAGTTTACTTTTGTGTACTGGGTTAGACAGTAATCCAGTTTTATTCTCTTACATGTAGCTGAACATAGGCAGCATTTTAAAAAATAGAACTTGGATGTTTTTACATGGATGTTTTACACTTATCTCCCCCTACTGTATTATACCTTGCCTTCATATATATATATATATATGTTATTTGTCTCGCATTTTGATATCAGGTTAATCCCTTAAAGCCCATAGAAGTGAATGAGTTGGTGGCGGAAGAGGAGACAGGAAGGATGACAAGCTGAGAACAGGAGGACTAAGGTTGATGGGCCTTTAGAAATATCTGAGGAAAGAATAAATCAAAGCATCTGTCTAAATAGGAATTCCAGAAAGGGATACAGAAGCAACTAGGGATGGGGACAGAGGAATAATCAATAACAGGGATGAAAATCTTGACTCTGAAGAAAATAATAATATTGAAGGGCTTCTATTTACAATAGCCAAGATACAGAAGCAACCTAAGTGTTCATCAGTAGATGAATGGATAAAGAAGAGGTGGTACACATATACAATGGAATACTATTCAGCCATAAGAAAGAAACAAATCCTACTATTTGCAACAACATGGATGGAGCTGGAGGGTATTATGCTCAGTGAAATAAGACAGGTGGAGAAAAACAAGGGCCAAATGATTTCCCTCATTTGTGGAATATAACAACAAAGCAAAACTGAAGGAACAAAACAGCAGCAGGCTCACAGACTCCAAGAAGGGACTAACGGTTACCAAAGGGGTCGGGGAAGGTAGTGGGGAGGGAGGAAGAATGGGATTGAAGGGTATTATGATTGGCACACATGGTGTGGGGGGGTCACAGGGAAGACAGTGTAGCACAGAGAAGACAAGTAGTGACTCTGTGTCATCTTACTACTTACTGCTGATGGGCAGAGACTTCAACGGGGTATGGGGGACACTTGATAATATGGGTGATTGTAATAACCACAATGTTTTTCATGTGAAACCTTCATAAAAGTGTATGTCAATGATACCTTAATAAAAAAATACTAAAAGGCTTGCTCAATGCCAAGAGAAACCAAAGACTCACATATAGATACAATGATAAGGGTGGGGGGTGGGAGGTTGTTACTAAATAAAGAGAAAAAAAAGCATCCAGGGAGATGAAAAGGGAAAAATTATCAGTCTGGCATCTGATTTCTCATAGGCAGCATGAATCACAGGAAGATATAGTTTCTCTATAAAAATTAAACATAAATGTACCATACAATCCAGCATTCCCACCCCTTGATTATCTAAGTGAAATAAAAACCTATGTTCACACATAACCTGTGGCTTTCTTCATAATCAGCAAATACTGGAAACAACTCAAACGTCCTTTAAAAGGTAAAGAGATCAACAAATAGTGATACCTTCATAATGCTAACTACCATTCTATAATAAAAACAGCAACTGGAAGAATCTAAATGTATTTCGCTGAGTAAAAGAAGCCCAACTAAAAAGGTGACACGCTATGTAATTCTCTCACTATGACGCTTCCAAGGGAAGGGAACTGCAGGGGCAGAGAACAGATCAGTGGTTGTCAGGAATTGGGAGTGATTTTGGTTGAGATGATTGTCAAACAATCGTTTGCATTTGTCATAACTCAGAACTGTACACCACGAGGTATGAATATTTCTTTATGTAAATTAAAATTAAAAAGCAACAAATGGATTTAAAAAGACATTATATCACACAAAGTTGACCAACAAAAGAAAATTTAAATGTTATTAGCAGAGTTTGAAGGGGAAAGGAAAGGAGGAGGTAGTGTAAGTTAAATACTGCATTTTTCTTTGCAAGGAATCAGTAATATCAAGTTGATAAGTTTTAAAAACGAGTGGTGTAGCATATTCCTTAGATTTATCAGTCAAAAGAAATAAAACAGAAATGGTTCAAATGGTTACAACTGGAGTAGGGATTGTGTAGTTGAGGAACTGGGGAGGTGAACTTCCATATTTCATCTTACCTTCCTATATATATGTGTATGCACTGCTTATAGTTTATTATAAAGTTCCAAATTTTCATTACTACAAATATTCTGGATACAAAAAAATCTTGAATTAAATAAATTTTTCACCAGATCTCATGTTACAGAAACAAATCAGATTTAGAGTAAAGATGAGAGCTTTACAGTATAAGAAAGCACTATAGGTATCCTAAGTAATTTCATATACAATATACCAAAAGAGTACTACAATAAATATTAAAAATATTAATATATAAAGTAAACACCTATTATATTTAATGATATTTAATAGATATTTACATTTCTCTCATATTATGTCATAGTAAAAATATCTTCAAAGAGGTAATTTCCTCTCTTTATATTGATAGAGCAACATAAACAAACTGAGGTATTCAATGATGACCAATACGTCTGAAAGCAGTCAATGAATGGCCTTTTCATCTTCAGCCAACATATCAATGGGCCTATGACAGCTACTCCTGGTGGAACCTATGCTAAAACTTTTTGTAGAAAAACATCAAAGAGGCTTTTGGGTCTGAACAAAATTTGACAAGGGAAGAACTTGAAGAATAGTTATTGAAAAAGAACATACTCCATACAACAAGTTTTTAATAGCTTTTGATCCATTGCAAGAACCCCAAAGTGCCAGTATGTGAATACATAATTAGGTAGGAGAAAATTCATTACAAAGTGAATTTTGGTTTGACTTGACAAGCAAAAAATTCTCCCATGGCTGCTTTTGAGAAAATTATTATACCTTCCTTTCATCAAAATGTTGCCAATTCTGCATTTCTGTCAATAGCATTTAACATATTTATTTAGGTTGTCTTTTTCTGCCTCACTAAAGTAATGGAAAATTTTATTTAAATTGCATCCCTGTTAACTTATACAACACATACACATACAATGTCTCCATATGTAAGAGAACCACTCTGCACCCCCATTATGGTAGACAGGGTAATGTGCAACTCACATCGCCTGCTCAGGTACCATGGTGACTATTAATGATATTTAATAGACATTTAAATTTCTTTAAATTTAATAAATATTATTTCATTTAAATTATGAGCTGGCATTCCTCTACATCTGCCATCTTTGTGCTCAGCCCACGTTTCTCCCAAGCTGATCTCAGCCATTGTCTGTGCATGGTAGTGGTACTAATGCCAGCCCATTAGTGCAGAACGTGATATTCTTCGAGTGTGTGACTTCAGGTCAAGAAGTCCCCACTGGCCTTGTCAAAACAATCTTAGCATTACCCTGCTACCTGAGACTCTTCATACCCAATCCTCATTCCCCCTCTCCTTTCACAGGTATTAGATCAGCAACTTAGTATGAAGGTTTCCTTGCCAACTCCTCTTATCCTCTTTAACCTAAATGAGCATTTCTCCCAAAAAACCTCTCGTACCTCTAATCTCATCTTGGCATCTGGTTGGAAGATTTGAACTGACATACTCGCTCTGAAGAAATAGCAAGCATGGCACCTCTCTGCCTGAGGAATACCTGTCTGATAAGAGAACATCATCAGACCTAACTTTTATGCAAGTTAGGAATAGATCAGGCAGAGCCCCTAAGCTTCCATGGAAATGTCTTTCATATCTGTGACATATCAACTCTTCCTCAGTGTCTACTTAGTCTCTCACCTGGCCTTCCCTCCTCTGAGTCATCCTGCCCCTTTAGTCTACCTGTTCTTAATGTCCTGAGGTAGCTCTTTGTTCTTGTTACTCCAATGTTGTTAAGGGCGTTGGCCATTCCCTCACGTTTAGTAATTGAAGTACAAACTTCTTAGCCTTCAGATCCTCCACAACCTAAATAGTCCACCTACCTCTCAAGTTTTAACAAGAAGAGGGCTCTCTCCAAGACTAGAGACAAGAAGCAAAGGACTGGAGATGACAGAAACAAAAGTGAGGTTTAGGAATGCATGTTGGGAGATTCATATTAGATGGCTTTATTTTTCCTGGTAAAGTAGGTGGTGGCAAGCTAGTTGCAGAGAGGAACATAGAGAGTTGAAGAGAATTGTTACAAGTCTTGTGACAACGAAAGTGGAAATTCAAAATGAATTAAAAATTTTGTGGAATGGCATTCAAGGACATTTTGATGTATGTAACATCAAGTACATTGTTACTTTATTCTAAATAAATTCCTTTCACACAGTAGATGCTCCCAAACATTTGTTGAATGAATAAAGTAAGCAAGGCTCTAGAGAAGCAGTAGGAGAAATGGTTAAGGACATGGGTGTGAGCCAGAATCTGAGCATCACCACTTAGAACTCTATCTCTCAGTGCCCCAGTTTCCTTATCAGGAAAATGGTGGTATTATGGCACCTACTTTATAAAATAATTGTAAGGAATTGCAGTTACATGTATGTATGTAATTCACTTAAATCATGCCAGCCATGTGACAAGTGCTCTATTTGCTTCTGTCATTATCATCAGTATTTTTACAGTGAATATACAGCTAATAAAAAAACAATTGACAAAAGGGTATAAACTTCCAGTAATAAGATGAAGATTTAATGTACAGCATGGTGATTATAGTTAATACTGTATTATATACTTGAAAGTTGCTAAGACAGAAGATCTTAAAAGTTCTCACCACAGAAAAGAAACGGTAATTATATGATGGATGCTTTGGCACTATGGTGGTAATCATTTTTTAATATATAAGTGTATCAACTTAAATTTATACAATGTTATATGTCAATTATGTTTCAACAAAACTGGGAGAAATAAACTGAATGTGGGTTAGTAGATAAAGCACCAGATAGTCAGAAGCCTTCATTTTGAGCTCCAGGTGTCATTGAATATCTATGAACTTGGGCAGATCATTAAATGTTTTGCAACCTCACTGGTACCTGTCTCTTATTACATAGTTGTAGTGAGGGTCAAAGGAGAAGATTTGTGTGAAAAGTACTTTACACACCATAAAAGATGACGGGCACGGGTTACCCGTCAGAACACGGCACACACTCATGGGTTTGTCTGGTTCATGTACAAAGCCCTAACCCCTGGAAATCGTGAAGATCAAAGTGTCAGATTTGTATATCTTAAATACACATTAAACAGTCTCTGTGCAAAAAAAAATATACTGCTTTAGGATTAAAGGACAGAAGGGAAGTCTGTTTCTGTTTGAGAAGACAGTGATGGTGGAGAGAGTCACTGAGTTTGAGGCCTTTTGGTGGAGGGGGAAGAAAAGGGCTTTCTAGGGAGCTAGAGTGTGGAAAATAAACAACTTTGAATGCTGTGGCATATCTAAGGCTCAGAGGTGTGTATTCATAAAATCAGCTTCCCTTTTCTCTTAAACCCACCTCTCTATAACCAGACAGCCTGCTGCTGCACCAAGAATTTACTGCTGTGAGCAACTATAAACATTGTGCTAATGGCAGCACTGCCTGAGAACGGTCACTGGGGAGTGCAGTGGGTGTAGTTAAAGACCAGAGACAATATTTTCTCCTCTACACATCACAGGGCACACATACTGTGATCTGATACAACGTAAAGGTACTGGGATAATTATTACTATTAAAAGCAAACAATCAACTCCACAGATCAACGGCTCCTTTAAAACCTGCTTTCTAATCTGTTTCCCCTCAGATGTATGGTTATTGTCCACCTGGAAAGGCCCCAAAGTGATAGCCAGAAATCTGTCACTACCACCCCTTCTGCTGTTCTGCCATCATATTTAATTGTGTTTGCTCAACTCCAAGCCAAACTCATATGCAGTATATTTAGATGGTTTAAATAGCAGAGCATTCCACTGTATTCACAGATTATTTTCGACACCACATTCTTGGGAATTAATCTGGAATAAATAAGGTAACGAGAAAAGAAGCAACATAAATTTGTTCCAGTGACAAAGAAAACACTATCAAACTGGCAATCTGGAGAACTGACGCAAGGGCAGGGACAGAGAGCTCCTTTTAGTGGACTTACCTGCAAATGCAATCACCATTTCATTCACTAGTCTCGATTTATTTTTAAGTGGGGGAGAAAGCAAGCAAGAAACTAATAGTATGAAACTGTGTAATGTACCTTTATTATTTCAAAAGATCAATGTACAATCATTGTACTTACTCTTACATAGCATTAAAGGTAAAGGTGTAGAACTGATATATATATGCTGATTTTTTGAACCTCTAAGGAGACTTTTTTCCCTACAATGGCAAACTTCCTAAATTGAAAAGTATATATCACTAATATATATTCAGGATCTTTTTTTTCTGAGGTCTCAGCTACTATATATTTCTTCAAAAGTCTTGAAAATCACAAGCTTACCAAGGCTTGGTTAGATACTTTTGTCAGCTAATTCCATCTTATAATTTTCAACTTGCGTTTTTGGAACCATTTAATAAATACAAACCCTATCATCCAAACATCAAAATACTTATGAATCATGGTGTAGAGAACAGACTTTGTTGCTGAAGAGGTTATGTCTTGAACTGGATCAATTAATTAAAATTAAGACCAGTGTTCTGTGCTTTTAATCTGAGCCAAACTTTACATAATAATAAAAATAGGGATTTTAAATCTACAGAACTTAATGAACTGGATTTTCATTCAAATTTGGAAAATGAAAACAAAGCGTATGCATGTAGGTAATCTTTCACTTGGGATTTTCCAGAGTATACTTCTCATACCTAGATGACTGTTTATGGAATGCCTACTCAGTGCTCATCTGTCTTATTCTGACTGAACTGACTTTTTCTCTGCATTCTTATTCCTTATCTGTTTTTTATAAACTCAACAAATATTACTCAGGGCTTATTATGTGCCAAGGGCAACATGTTCTAGGTACTGAAAACACAGGCAATTTATATTCTTCCTTGGGGGGCAGAATTCAGAGACAACCACCAACCAGAAACCGAGATTTCAGATAGTGACAGTTCAATTAAGAAAGCACAGTAGAGCAGAATGCTAGGGTGCCTTGGAGGGTAAAGTAGATGGGCGATAAGGAAAGGCCTCTCTGGGAGGTAACTGCCCCAGATGGACAAGATAGCACTGGCCATGTGAAGAGCTGAGGAACTGCAGTACAATCACCTAACATGGGCAAGAGCTTGGAGAATCCACAGGACAGGAGGAAGGCAACAGACTCAGAACATCATGAGCCGGAGGGAGGTACCCTCAGATAAGACCTGATAGTGAGCAGAGAGCTCATCACTTTAAGATTTTTTCTGCCTTTGGAGACAGCACAGACCAGCCTGTGGAACAAGGGCCAGTACTGTCTCAGATACAGGTCTTGCTGGCATCACGTAGCTCCTCTTCCACGAGTCGGTGCTGCCTCTCAGCGCTCATCTCTTGAGTCTGTATCTCTGAGGAGCTCATCTGGCCTTTAGACCCTCCCCCCTGTTCATCTACTCAGTTTGTACTCTAGACCCCTGGGCCTGCTGCCTGGTCTCTGACCAGATACTAGCTCTGACCCTCGTTATTGGCTTAGGTCTGAAGCATACATAACCTCAGTATATGTAATCTTGGGCACAACCTGACTGCGCCGCCCCCTACCTCCAGCTCCCTGTTAATCCTCAACGACCTTTATCGTCTCCTTACCCGATCAGACTTTCACACTGCTGCTATGTGCCAGGGCTACTGCCTTCCTAAATATGTATTTTCAATTTTCAAAAACACTCCCATATCCTTTAAGACTCTTGACTATGCCCATAATCTCCATGAAGTAGATAGATAATTATCATTATTTTAAACATGAGGAAATCCAAAGTCAAAGAGTTAAATAGCTTTCCTAAGGCAAACTCAAAACAGGACTGGCCTGAGAACCCAGGAGCCCTGCTTTCCCGTCCCCATCCTGTTCTGGGGATGAGGTACATCTGCTTCACTCCAGGCAGAGGTAAGTCCACAAATGGTTCACTTACGATGCTGAATTTGAAAACGAGGCACAAAGGACTCTAGGAGGTAAATGGAAAGAATTCCCATCTCCTCAACTTGTTTCATATTTGTGTATTTGAGTCCACTTTTCTTCATAATACTATATCCTCAGACAATGTTTTCAGCCCCGTACTTATACTCAAACATAGTATGGAGATAAATTGGCACTATATTTATACTGATCTAAGGGAGTAAAAAGAGCACAAGTTACTTGTTTAATTGGCAAAAAGAACTGAGCATATTCAGTTGAACCACTCTGGGTTTTCTTCTTTGGCTCTGCCTACCCTCAAACATCACATTTGTACATAAGTATCACTTTGTGGATGTAAGATTATAAGATAGCATATATAATTCTCATTCTAAAAAACCCAGTGTTCTGTGGTCTCATTTTCAGGTAACCATGTTGTCAAAAATTCAATGCATTATTTTAAAAAAACTCTCAGGTGTCTCATTCTTCTCAAGTAGATCAATTATATTCATTATAGCTTGTGGTATGGGTACATATTGCTTGACATGTACCATTCTTTAAATATCTAAGGTTCTTATTAAAATGAGATTCTAGCTGTTTCTATTAAAAATCCATGACCCTTTTCCGATAGAACTGTTTTGACCTGTAACTTCTGGCTAAATAAATGTACAGTGTTCTTTTCTCTTTTGCATTCAATCACTCCTACATGTAGCATTTGGACATAAAAATGGACATTAATAGCTATTGACCTAATTAAAGTATATTTAAGGTTGTTAAACAGAAGCAACAATAAGCAGTTTTGGTTAAAACCAAAATTCACTGAAGTGATTATTACACAGAGCAAATGCAGTAAGTTTTGAAGGATGTATTGCCCTTAGAGAGCCATTTAGTGGATTAGAACAAGCAATTCACAGCTGAAAAAACTTAGTAAAATATAATATAATTAATCTACATGAACTCAAAACTTTACAAATAGCAGGAAAAACAATTACTTACCTTTCCTAGTTTGTTTCCAGATGGACACTTACTATGTGTACACATCACGTAACCATAGAGCCAACAGGAGACAGCCTCTCCTCCACCACCCCGGCCTCCCGTCCCTCCACGCAGTTTTGGGACAGGATAGGATCACCTCTGGCAGACTTGTACATGAATAGGGTGAGTTCTATATAACTATTGCCTGACATGTGATAAGCTTGCTGGGAGAAGCCTCTGTCCTCGATGGGGAAGCTTTTGCATTGTTGAGCTTTATCCATGATGGCTGTGTGAGCTTAATTCAGGGGTGAAATATCAGGAATGCCATTGTGACCACACATCTAACTTACAGCTTTTATTTGCAATAAAGTTGCTTTTTTTTTTTCAAACCTCCATCTGGGAAATACTAGAAATCTCTTTTAAGATTTTCTTATATGCACCCATATTTTTCAAGGATGATTTGACAGTTCTACTATGTCACTGTTACTGTCTTTCAGGAAAAATGATAATTTTTTTTCCACAATACATGGAAATACATTCTACATCACCAAGATATAGAAAAGATAATTCTTATACTTGACTATAAGAAAACAGATGATACTTGAACAATAAAAGAAGTCTCACATATATATCTTATGTGAAAATGTGATACTTGGTGAAGAAACCCAATTTTAATTTTAATTTTAATTTTTAAAGTTTACACCTTATAGTTTTCCCTAAAAACTTTAAAAGTATTTTAAAAACCATGTTAATTGACCCACATATAAAGAGAATGTTTATATTTTTGTGCAAAATAAATTACATGCATAGGGCCCTAGGCTGAAATCACATTATCATTTTATTGGGTTGTCCTGGTGTGTGTGTGTGTGTGTGTGTGTGTGTGTGTGTGTGTGAAAAATAATATGCAACCGAGGCTATAGTCAGAGTGCCAAAATAACCGGCTGAAAAGCAAAAAATTCAATCATGACAGTTTTACTTATATGTTTCCCTTGATTAGTTGATTTGGCTCGGCATTTTGTGTGCATTCATTAAACTGTTATAAACAAATACACAGCATTATAATGACATTCAAGTCAATAACTTTTGGTGTTTACAATACTGAACTAATATATACCCAAAGATTAAAATCTGAAATCTCATTTCAGAAAAACATTTTACTGCCTTTTGCAAATGCTTACTATAGAAAAATAGCATTAAAAAGGATACTTCATATAATTTCAGATATATAAAGGAAAAAAATATTCTTATCCTCCAGCCAGACCCCCAAAATCCCGAATCTTATTACCTGTTCCTGAGCAGGACACTGAAGGTCATCTTATCCAGTCCCAGATATTTTGGCAGCAAGTTGGACCAATCCCAGTTCCATTTTGTGATGGCTGACTGTTGATAAATGAGAAGATGCTATTGTTAGTTATTAATCAGAGTTAATATGATCAGTAAATTAAAGCTCCAGCTGTGATAGCCTAACTAAGAAGGAGGGGGGTCCTGAACAAGGACTTAGACAGATAACATCAATCATGTCCACAGAAGAAGGTTTTTATTCCAATAAGACAGCAATTAATTTATAAATCCATTTGGAGATGTAGTCATTATTTATAAAAATATAAATCAATTTTTTGAGTCATTATTCTTCCAAGAGCTAATGGCATTTGCCCAGAAAGTTTCACAGGAAGGGTGACTCTTTGAAAAGCAAAGCAAAATAATTGGTAACTTTTTCATATATCAATTTATAGTTTCTTTTTTCTTTTAGCACCCAGAAGTTTGACTAAAAAAAAACAAACTTGAAAGAGCTGTGACTCAAATTACGAGACACAGCTTAATTAGAGTGTGATACTAATGCTATCTTTTTGGATAAGAAAATGTTTCAAAGGGGGAATTATAAGGACCTGTAAATATAAATAATATATGATTCTTTTATCCCATTTAATAAGGAATTTCACAACAGAGTAAGGAGAAAAATTACTGTGAAAGATAATCTCATAATTCTGAACTGAATAAAACATGCCATTTATTTAAATGAAGTGAGGATAATTTAACAGCCACATGATTATTTATGGTTTGGAGCAATCTAATGTACAACACAGGAAAGCAGCCCCTAAACTCAAAGTTATACAATATATTTGGTTTTAAAGTATTACAGATGTTTACACTCCTTAAAACTAAATAGTTGTGATAATAAGAGTCCAGGCTGATGTTTAAAATCTAACAAAAACTATGCCCTGTCACCTGCTGATTAATGGAGCACTACAATCCTGTCATAGAGCAGGAGAATTCTGCCCCGGGTTGTCAGCATTTGAAGGTCTTATTCTACTCCAGTATTGATGAATGTAGACTAGAGTTGTAACAGGCATGGTAAAAATATTAGCTGCATCCCGAATTAGGCCATTGTTTTAATTCTTATTTTCATCAGAGCTCTAGGTCAAGCAATCCTTCTCTTCTGCCCGGTTAGTTCAAATAGTCTTTCGAGAAACTTCTGGGAAAAGCCACCGAAAGACTGAACAAAGCAAAAGAAACTTTAGATTTCAAATACTTTGGCATAAATATGATCTTTTCAGTGTAACTACTAAAATATGCAGCTGAGACAATGGTATAATCTGACATTAAAAAATGTGTGGTGTTTACCACATTGACTTTATTCTAAATATCCTGGCTTTAAGATGGTTAGCAAATTCATTTTAAACTCAGGAATATGTTTAGGGTTATAGAAAAGCAAATTTACCTCATGCCATGTAAAATAGAGGAGTTCAGTGCTCTATTTATAATTAATTATAAACTATTTTATAATTTATCTGATAAATTAGATAAAGGTTGCAGGTGTTTTGTGAGTGTGTGTAATGGGAGGAGGGGAAGACTGCTATGAAAGGCCTGTTTTTTCAGGCCTTCTGCAGACACAGCCAAACAGATGTTCCCTCTGCCCATGGTGAGCTGACCTGGTCAAAAGTTAAATTTTACAGACCAAACATATGAATCAGTTTGACAAATAGAAAGAAGGTAAAATAACTTTAAAAGTCTGGGCAGACCACACAAACAAGAACAAGGTCTTTTGCTTCCTAGCAAAAAAAGCTTATGAGTGAATATTCAAACACAAAGCATGGATTTTTTTTTGTTGTTATGTAAAGGAACTATATATTTAAATCAGATTTAGCACTTAATTTCCACATACCTGATCTAGCATGTTTTCACTAAACGCCTTGTACACATGGAAAGGGTTAAAGGCAGAAGGCTGATCTTTCACACTCCTCAAGGTCATATTTAAAGGTCGGATAGGTAATGGCTTTTCCTCTGAACCATTCATAGAAAACAGCTGTTCTTTTAAATATTCCTTCAAGGGGAAAAAAAAATTACAAGCAGCAATGGTGGGAAGCATATATTCTCTTTAAAAATAAACTGATCAATATCCAAATCCATCCTTTCAGCACTTTTTCTAGATTATAGTGTATTACTTGCCTCGGGACAGAATACATTTTCAGAAGAAACATAGCAGAATACCAATCAGCATTGCAATAAACCCATTAAAAACAGGTTCACCTAAGGTATAGGATAGATTAGAAAAACCATTTAGCAAATTGTCACATAATGAATGTATGCTTGATACAGCAGAATCTTTTTGATAGACATTTTCTTGTCATTGGTTCATGTGTTAACCCATGTAGTCACCAAATCTTAACTCAGGTGCACAGTTACTCACAGCATAAGATTGCTCATTTATTCCTCAAGTGTAGCTGCTGCCTACTCCATGCCCAGCAAAGTGCTAAAGACTCTGATATTTCACTGCAAATAATCTTACTCTATGTAGAATTAATTACTCCTGAACTCTATTTCCTTGCTGTGGACTGAAAAATATTGGGGTTCAACAAAAGCTCAAAATATGTAACTCTAATCTCCCAACTGTTAATGGTTGCCTAAGCAAAAAAGTCAATTTACTGCACTACTTTTCATTTATCGGACTTTCTGGAAGAGAACAAATTAAAATAACATAATTTCTCATATGCTATCAAATGCTTAAGAAACAAAAAACATATTTTTCTGGTTTTTACTATGTCACATATAATTTTCCTTGAAGATTAGGTTGAGGATGGTAGAGGTAAAACAGGCTTCAGAGGTCATCTTGAAAACGTTTGCTACTCAAAGACTGGTGCATAGACAAGCGGAATCTGCCTCATTTGAGAGCTTGTTTGAAAAGCGGAATCCCAAGTCCCACCAAATCAGATTTTCACTGTTAACAAGATTTCTTGGCAGACTGCTAGGTATGTGAAAACTTGAGAAGCTCTTGACCACACCACATTCAATGGTTGGCTTTGAAAGGTCAGGGGTCAAGCCTGAGGTCATTCAGGGGTGAGTCAGAGTCTGGAGGAGAAGTGGTAGAACTCTGGGGCCAGTTCACTGTGCTCTTGCCTATGCCTCCGTGACATCATGAATAGAGACTCCTTACTGTACTCTTTGGCAAAGGAAAATTTCAGATCTTAAAACCCTAAAAATCTGAACAAAAAAATCTAAACAAAATCTGAACAAACCTAAGTTAACAATGATAGTCATTTCTTACACTTGCTCATTGTGGAACTCTGTATCTCTTTAGTAAGAGTCCAGGTATGTGTCAGATGCTAATTTTTCTCAATATTATTAGATAATGATAAAGCCATCAGAAAAATAATTGTGTGCCTAGATTTAGATTTTTGTACAGAACCAAAATTTTTCTCTATTGTGATTTCTGAAAGAAATATTTTAAAAAGGAATAAAATACTTTCATTAGAAAAACTGCTTTGTTTGGAATAATAATCTTTCTCAACTGATTTATCCTTACATTGTTATATTTTGACTCTTTTGGTTTACACAATTCAAAGAGCAAGTGCTCTGTTGCAATTGATGAACACAGTGGGTGTTTTCTCCCTTAATTTTTCTGACCTTTCTGCTATTTTGACACTTGTCACTACCCCCTTCTTAAGTCTCAGATTTTCTGTGGCATCGCTTTAACCAGATTTCCAGATTTCCTATATCTGGCATATTTCTTTAGACGAAATATATTATTCTTTGAATATCCTTTCTTGACACCCTCCCTGTGCAGTTAATTCAAAGCATACTTTTGGACACATTGTTTTTCTATTTCTCTCCAGTGAAGAGCTCCACCAATCTCATGACCTCAACTACCACTCATTAAAGACCATCAAATCCATAGTCCAGCCTTCCTCATGCTCATGGCCAGGATCTTCAAGTACCAATTGGACTTTTATACACAGACAGCTTACCTTTATCTCAAACATTTTTAAACTCATTTTCTCTCATAACTGTCTCTCTCAGTGGGCACACCCATAATTCCCCTCACCCAGGCCTGTATCCATAAATGCTTCTGTATTTATATTTTTGAGTACTTAGCAGCAGACTTGAAAGTACTAGATTCATAATGCTACTCATCAAATGAACAAAACATCACAATGCAGTTTCACCTACAGCATAACAATGGCTTACAGTGTAAAAGCAGCCGTAAGCATGATACTGTGATTTTGTCACCTCTGTGTTATAATTGTTTTTATTGCCTGGGTTGTTTAGGGAGTCACAAGGCAAAGGTCTCCCTACTTTCATTGCTTCATATTTCACCTTACATTATTCCTCTTACCTCGCCATGTCATCTCTCACTCAGCACAATAAACCACGACGTACCTAGCTTGACATCCCATCTGACAAACACCACCATGACAGTGGGGATAGTCAGTTGCAGTGAAAGAAAAATCGTAACTTTAAACTTAATTGGTCAAAGTGTGGCTAGAGCCATTGAAGAATCTTCCATATATAAGACATCCCAGCATACCTGTTCAGAACCACTGCTTCAGAGTGTGGGGAAGTTGGGGTTCCTATGGCCAGGATCCTCACTGAACTTAAATCAACACTTGATGATGTAACTGGCCTGTTTCTAGGCTACCGCATCCACACCCAATAAGCTATTATTGCACGACACAGAGAGCTCAGTCCAGTGCTCTGGGAGGAGGGAGAGATGCTCATGCTCGACCTACTGTCATGAGAACAAGCCGGGTAATAAACCCAAGAATGTTCTACTGTCGTTTCTTTGGTCATACTGAGTCCACAGTGAACTCGCCTAGGGCTGAAGCCCATTGGCAAGATACAGAGTTCCCTGAGTTCAAGGGGAAGACAGTCTTTGGGTTTCCTGAATACAACAAATGATCCAGCTCAGATTTGCTTATTGGTGATTACTGATCCTTTTTGCATTATGGGCCTTTTAAAAAGAGGACTAGTCTATCAGTTTGGCGATCTATACCAGTCAATACTGTCCTCAGAACTCACTCTGATACTGCCACCTTCCTAAGGATCTGAGAGTAATCCCACTGCAACATCTGTTCCTCAGCAATCACCACGCTTACTCTGGCTCACCTGGCTGGCCAGGTGGACACTGCCCGTGACTACTATAATTTCCCAGCAGAGGTCTTTCAGTTAGCCAAGGCCAGGAGTCCCCTAGTTCCCCAAATAGAAACCCCCAACAAGCTATGAGGGATCATTAGCAAGAGTGAATAGGTTGTGTTACTTTGATTCAATTAAATACTGAGCTGTAGTCCCTTAATGACAGGACTATTTCTCACAGCCAAAGATGCCTCTCATTCTTCTTGGGTGAACACTGAATGCATTATTATGTCACCTGTTTATCAACTGGTTGATTAGCTCTAAGATGGCCAGGCAACAAGATTTACTTGAAATAACTTTCAGATAATGGTAGGAAGAACATTTATATAACTGAGCGGTAAAATGCTGTGGTAGAATTTAATTCACTCCTTGGAAATGTATAGTTTTTAAGACCTACCTCACTGAGATAAAACACTGGTATCTTCACATTATTCAAAATACACAATTTTTACTATTACAAAAATTACATTCATGAGTTTGAACATGTAAACACAAATCTAATTCACGTTACATGTCACATTCTAATTCAGATATGTATGGCCCAATTAAAAATCTAAGTTGGCCAAGTTGTATTACTTCAAGTAAATAAATTAGATGTCCCCTCTTTACATTTTTGCTACAACAGCCAGAAACACACAAGGTCAGAAGTTTAACCCAACAGAGGTGGAAAAGCATGATGTTGGTTCTAACGAGTGTCCACGCATTAATGCAGTTCCTCAGGTTAATCTAGTTGCTGCTGAATATGGTTCAATATCCTTCCAAAGTTTTTCATTATGTAAGGAAACTCCAACTTCAGCAATGCAAGTATGACATGTGCAGAGGAGCTGCATCTCTCTTCATAAAATTCTTCATTTCATAAAGCCCCAATTTCAACATCAGCTTAACAGTCACAAACACACAAGTCCCAAACTACACCTCTAGTCTACACAATTCAGAAGTGAACTGAGTTTATGAGCCGTGTTATTGTTTAAATAGTATAAGTAAAACCTACATTGTTTCAGTGAAGCTTCTGTCATACAAATGTAGAACAGCTAGGGCTGAATAGATTCTATTAATAATGCATTTTGAGTTTGGTATTGACTTTAAGAAGTATGAACACCTCCTTGACTAACCCTTAGCTGCCAGCGCTCGCTGCCTCAGGCCAGTACACACCTAATTGCTCGGTAAAAAGGCCGTTTCCCTACCTCATTGAGCCGCATGATATGATAAATTTGCCGCAGGTACTCGCAGCCACCTGGTTTGTGGCAGATATCCAGGACCATCATGTTTATTTTCTGCTCAGTCAGTTCGAGAACAGTATCTCCTTCTTCTAAGGCTGTGCTGTTCTCTATTGTCATAAATGCACTAAACACAAAGAAAGCACATAAGTTTCAGTGGCGAAGAATTGTAAAGATGGAAAATCATCAGAGAGACTGAGTGTGGAGAGCCTATGTAAATCTCATATTCAAAGCACCCATGAAGACTTCGCTCCAACAGGGAAGCCTTCCCAAGCCGCTGCTGCTCAGATAAACTGTGCCTTAGAACTAAGCACCTGAAAGAATTTTTAAAAATTGAATCATTTCTTTTGAAATATTTCTTTATTGCATTTATACTCGTATCTATAAAACATTTTCCCATTACTGCAATTGTTGAAATTGCTATAATCATAGGATGAAAACAAAACATTTCTTTTTAAGAACATGTAAGAAATAATTTGTATTTTCTCTTTAAGGATAAAAAGTATCTTTGATGCCAGAAATAGCTTTGGTAGTCTATCTTTTGTAGTTTTTCCTTTACACCTGTCTTAGAACACATTAAAGACTAATTAAAGTGTCAAGACGGGGAGCCTTTTATGCTAAATATTTGCTGGGTGTTTCCTGGCAGTGTACTTACCAGTGGGTATTTTAAATTGGCCTTTTGTCACTTGTTGCCTTTTAAAAATATATGCCCCCTCTCCTGTTCCTTCTTGGTCACATACTTAGCAAAAGTCAATACCCTGATTATTCTTCTAGGAAAGGGCTGTATTATCACCACACCAGGAATGTGCAAGTTACATTTGTGAAACATTTCTTTTATACAAACTCATATGCTTATTGTTGATTTTCAACATTATTTACATGGTAATAGTGGATGACATACATTTTTAAAAAAGAAGTTCTCTAAACCAGTGCAAAATAAATCACGATATTCAACTTACATCATATATGTTCCACACTAATTTCCTTACTACAATTGCTATTAGAATCATGTTAGGCTTTGCAATCTAAGTATTCTTAAGAAAATGCAGGGTTTTCCACTGATTCCCAGACTAAATGAAATTTACTGTGGTGTAATCAGCTCTATACTGCAGTTCATTACTGAGATTTTGCCATGATTATAAAATTAGTTCTGCTAAGAGTCAGTGCTGCTGACCTGAAGACTGAACCAAATGATACCCAGCTGCTGGACATTAACTTTTATATTACTTCCACATGTAGCTTCAAAACATGCTTCTTAAAAAAAATCTTTACAATATAAGCCTTCCTAAAAAATAAAGCAAATCCTACTCTTATAGATACTCATTAGCTAAAGTAAATCCTTAAACAAACAAAAATGATCTTGTTGCAATAAAAGAAGTTTGTAAATATCTTTTTGAAGCTGCATACAGGTTGCAAGCAAAATTTCTTGTTAGGTTTTGTAGAGGCTGACATTGAAAAAGTTGAGGCCCTCTGACAAAGGAGTGTCTCAGTGTCAGCCCCTGAATTGTATCCTTTCCTGTCCATCACTATGCAGGTGAAGCAAATGATTGGATTCAGTCAATGCTATGATTAATGAGTTCCTCCCTGGATTTGGGACTGCCTATCAATCATGTCATTAGGGAGAATGTGCCCTGAAAGAGGCAGACCTTAGCCAAGGAATAACTGCATTAATCTTAATCTGTATATGCACCTAACCAGCCAAGTCAGGGTCACGATGATGAAAAACAATAATCTCCAGCTCAACAAATTACTTTGCAAAGATAGACATTTCTTTACTTTTTGAGCTGTGTGCCCTCCAGAATCTAAGTTGACTGTTTACAGCCTGAGTGTTACTACAAAGTGAAGGTTGTTTTAATGAATAGCAAGGCTTTCAGGCGGTATGCAAGACAAGCAATGCTTACAGCTGCCACCTGTCCACTGCAGTCATTTTCAGTTTCCACAAAATCCAAGCTAAATCTGAATGCAAGTAAAAGAAATCTACCTAAATGATATTGTGTAGTTCCAAGATAATCCTCATGGAGAATTAAGGTTTTATTTAAATCCTAACAGAGGAACTATTTTAGTTAAAATGCTTACATCTCATATGTATTTAAACAAATTATGATAAAGCCAAGGCAACCTTCCACCTATATACAAGCATCATGGCTTAAAATACATTTTCCTCATGGTATAAATCTATGAACTAAAAGATCAATGATTTGTGAGACATACACAAAGGTGGAAGTTCACTTGTATATCAGGTAATCAGCTACAAATCAAAGTCAAGAAGAAACATCCCTATAGTGCCCAAATCCTGTAAGACGTTACCTAAAGTGAGTTAATCAGCCAGATTTAACTCTTTTTCAAATAAATACAATAAAAAAATTTTTAAATCTGGATTTTGTTTTTTGATATTTGAGAAACAGAGAAAGACAGCATTGTGCTAAGTACATAATTACATAACATATATTCAGAATCTTTGAGGGTCATGTTTTGCCTGAGGATTTCAGCCCTGGGCAAGTTCACTATGGATTTGGTGAGACCAAGAAATGACAACAGAATGTTCTTGGGGTGAAAGGGTTTATACCTGGCTTTATTCTTACAGTAGGTCAAGCACTAGAATCATGTCTGCATCCAGCAGTCTGCAGGTCCATAATCCATCTCTATCTCTGCCTCTGCATCAGTCAAATGATGACTAAACAAGCATTTTACATAGTGACTCAGTCGATAATAGTTCATAGCCAACAGGTGTGGAAACAGTAGCCTAGCAGTAGGCCAATTACATCATCAGGTAATTCGTGTCAGGTGATGATCCTGGCCATAGAAACTTCCATTTTCTCCAGAGATATATAAAACATTTTTAAAAATCATCAATTCTTCATTTTGGATGCATGTTGCAGCAGATAGCTCATCAGCCAAGTATCAGCTAGACAACACCCTATAAGGAGATACCAGATGTGTTGGTGCTGTTTATAAAAAAAATGTACACTAAAATCAACTTTAAAAGAAAAATTTTATTTATGGATTCCTGTATGTGCCCCCAAGTATATTACTGAGGCATTACTTTAAATTGATCTTATTGATAAGTGCCTAAATCAACAGTATCACAAATTTTACTTTGTAACTATCATCAGATTCACTATTTTTACTCTTCTTTTTTTCTCTCCCTTTAGTAACTATTACCATGCATAATGATATGCGGCCTTAATCTTCTGGTCATTGGATTAAAGCCTGTAAATTGGTATTGAATGCAAATGTAAAGACTAAGAAGGTCACTGTCAATGTTACTAAGCATTTTTCTGACTTCTATTGTTATTCTTATCCACAGAACACCCCAGAAGTAAATTTCTAGGAGTCTTATGGCATGACCAAGACAATCATGATTACCTACATTTCTCCATATGGATTAATTACAGATAAATTCAAACCAGTAAAAAGTATTCATTATCCTAATACTAACCAGTGAGTGCAAAGCATTTTAAAGCATTTATAAATAACAAATGCTTATTAGTTCTAAGCTTGATGCTAAGAACTTGATAAATGTTATTCAATTTTCCTAAAATAACTCTTAACAGTTTTGAATCATCACTGAAAATGAGACTTTGAGAGATTCCATAGCTTGTACAAGATGGCCTACTGTGGGGGAAATGAAAGTTCCTACGGCCAGCATTCTGACCTGATACTAAACTACTTGATGATGTAATTGGCCCACTGCTAGATTAATGCTCCCACACCTTGGCAAAGAGCTATTACTGACTGACTCACTATATAAAGAGCTCCTCTGGGTGGAGGCAGAGAAAGAGGTAGATTATGGCCCTGCAGACTGCTGAATGCAGACATGATTCTAGTGCTTGACTTATCATCATGAGAATAAAGCCAGATATAAACTGTTTTACCCCAAGAACATTCCTTGTCATTTTGCAGTCTCACCCAATCCATAGTGAACTTGCCCAGGGCTGAAACCCTCAGGCAAGACACCCACTCAGAGGGATTTGTATATGTCCATCTGATTCCAAAGCCTGAACTCTTTAGCACTACCACGTATTAGAAAAGTAACAACTTTTAGTAACTTCAGGCACAAATTATAGTATCTGTTAGCAACATGAATGTACCTTAAAGAATGGGGGACAGTGTGTGTGACTGGTGTTAAAAAAAGAGTCTGGCTTAGTGATCTGGAGACCATGTGAACTGTAATTCTTTTACTGATATCACGCAATTCTATACTGAAGACTAATTTTAAGACAGGAGGACTCTATGTACTTACTTAAATTCATCAGGGACCCTTAAAAATCTTTGCAATACTACAAATCACTTAGCTCTTGGTGACAAACCTATGAGAATGCTGACATTTTCATACAGAAACAGCTGGGTGTGTTTATAGCTCGACTGTGATATGCCCCAGTTGCCCTCTGGGATTCTTACATTACCAGATGAAAAATGTGTACCTTTTTGACAATCAGGTACACAGAAAGCAATAAAAGCCTTTTATATCCATTAATTCTCTCTTAATTTAATCTCCATGCTGAATCCATTTACAAAATGCTTCAGGCTATCCACTAGCTAGCTCCCTGTTTGCCTACTGCAAAGGAGTGAAACCAAATTCTCCTGGGTGTAACTACCACCCTTTTAATCAGAAACCTTAAGGTGATGACTAAACAAGTATAATATTCCAGTGTATCAAAGAGGTTCAATTTTAATAATACAAGGAACATCTAACAATCCAGTTTTTTAAATAGACTACTTATCATTTCACATATTCACTAAAGTTCCTATGAGTTAGTAAAATCACCGTTGCTGCCTGACAATATTTTGATGTTTATTGGTGATTTTGTTATTGTGAATGTTTGATGGAATTCAGTGAAAGAAAAACACCACTTTACCATTTGGAGCTCAATTTCTTTGCTTTCAACAATTGACATTCAATCCAGTTGGGTTTTTGCTGCTCAATGCTCTGTATGACCTTTTGGGTCTTTTGATTAGGGCTACTTGTCTGCTCTCCCATGATGCTTTCCAAACACACAGAGATTAAACCGAGTTTCTCTTTACTCCATCTGTCAAGGGAGGCACCTGTTAAAAGTTCCACAGTGTTTCCATCCTCAAATATCCGACATATAATTACAATCAAGTTCCAGACAAGTAGGCCAGCTTTCTTCAATTCAACAAAGTTTTCTGACATTTTTCTCTCAGACAGAAAAAAGAAGTATTTAATTGGGGGAGGCAAACATGCAATCACCGTAGGTAACTTGCTGATTACAATAGATACTGCCTGAGCAGCAAGCCTTGTGAAGCCTGGGGATGAAAAGAAAGAAAAGGTATGATTAATATTAGCATTTGCGTTCCATCACGGTGTTGTTTTGAGTGCTTTGTGGGAATGTCTAACTTTTGTGGAGAAAATTGTTGAGAAGAGCAAGTACTTGATATTTTCCAACAGAACTCTATGGGGTCCCCTGAAGTACTGCCTAACATTCCGAAAATCCCGAGTTTCTTTTTTTCCCCCACAAATGAAAATTAGAAAATTCAGAATTATTATTTATATTTTCATCGATTAAGACTGCAGGTTTAAAGGGCCCAGATGTCTTCCTAATTAACAAATGCAAAGGCACTCCTGCTAGACCTCTGCAGCTTCAACACTTCCTTAAGCCTTCCTTCCTCCCTTAGAACCCATGGCAGAATCACAGCAGCTCCTGTCAGGTTTGGCTCCTCTTCTTTCAGTTCTTAGCCCAGATGTCACCTCCTCAGAGAGCACTCCCTCATCAACCCATCTAAAGCAGTTCCTTCACACCCTTCCCATCCCAGCCGCCTTTCTCTCCCTATGATTAGACCCACTTCTGTTGCCTTTATCTTACCACGTAACATCACTTCCTGTATATGTTCACCGCCCATCCCCTCCATTAGAATATAAGCTCCACGAAGGCACTGCTGTATCCCCAGGACTTAGTACCTCATAACAGTTGTTCAGTAAATATTTGTTGATTAAATGAATCAAACAATAGGTTCACGGTTACCTCTACTACTCTTCTCTTTCCTTTGTGTCCTGGGCTTACTCCACTTTCTACCAATACCTCTTAAATGCGGGTATTTGCTAACAAGTCCTTGGCCTGTTGACTGGTGATTCTACACACTCTCCTTTCTCTGAAGGTTTACTGATATTCCCTCTCTAGATCAGAGTTTCTCAACTTCGGCACTGTTGACATTTTGGGCTGGATAATTCTTTGCTGTGAGGAGCTGTCCTGTGCATTGGACAGCTTGGCCCTCCGGAAACTCCCAACCTTCCTGAATCTCCTCACCCCTACCACATCCTGTCTTTTTACCTCCTTCCCTCCTTCTCTTCTTTCCTTTTAAACCTTTAACCTATTCCTGTTGATCTTTCATACCAGACCAGGGACACACTGATAAATTTGCCTACCCCTCATCTCTGAAATTCAGTTTCACCTCACTGTGACCATGGCTACTGACCTATACAAGCTATTGCTCACAAATGGTACCTGGACTACTGTAGTCCTCTCCTGACTATCTCCCTGCTCCACACTATGCCCAGCCCCTCCACTGAACTGGTAAGCCAAATTCCTATACCATAAATTTTATTATCTAATTTTCTTCTGCAATTGTTTTAGTTGCTTTCTGCTGTCAGGGGAGATTAGTCTCTGAAGCATTACTGTTGAAACACTCCACAGTCCAGCTTCAGTGAGTTTCTATAAACCTTTGTTTTACCCTCTTTGCTTTTAGGCTTCTGAACATATCATTACCCTCACATGGAATGTCTTCTCTCTTTATGAGTCACCCATATTCTTCAACTCTTAATTCTAAGTCTTCTCAGATAATTTATTTGAACATATTATCCACGTGACTATTTTGGTAATTCGGTCTATAATGTGCCATGTTGTGTCATCATTTGTATTTATCATGTTATTGTTTATGTTATATTGTTATTCGTGTCTTCATGAGTTGTCTTTACAACTAGACTAAAAGCTCCTCAAGAGCATGGAAAAAAATCTCATTGCTCCTAGTATCACATAAAGCACTGTTTTAATCTATCATGTACATAATTGAATTTGAAGACAGGAATAGAGTGAGAAGTCTAAAGAAGATAGCTTTACATTCTTCAGTAAAATACTCTTTACTGTTTTAACTGAATAAAAATAATAAAAACAATATGAAAGATTTTTCAAGGTATTTGTGACATTTAAAGAAGCTACTCTGCTCTAAAAAAGAGCAAACCTCATGGAAAGCATATTGGGTCTAGTGACTCCTCAGAAAATCACAACTTAAACATTTTAACAATTAACTGGAACAGTCTTTATAAGTTTGTAATAATTGGCTCCAAAAATATTTGAATGATTTCATAAGACTATTATACTAAATAAAATAGTAAGTGTAAAAGCAATTAGTTTGGTATATGGTTTAAAAAAAAATAATTGCTCAAGAAATGTTTTCTTTTTTTTCAAATGAATATGCTTAGATGAGGCTTAAAATATAAATAAAGCAAATTAAGAAACTCCTTCATGACTACTCTTCACTGTGTTCTTAAATTATTCTAAATGTTTTATTCTTTATGTGTTTGTGTCTGATACTCCTTATTCTACTGTCAGGTGTTTGATTTAAAAGATTATACCTCATAGTCTGTTTACCCTAAAAAGGGTTTAACTGAAAACACTGAGTGAACATTTGACAATCTCAGCAGGTATCAGATTAAGATCTAAGATCTAAGTAGATCTAAGCAGATACCAGATAAAGATTACCAATTCTCTTCATACCCACACTTCTACATTGTAAAATCTGAGTACTCCAGGTATTCAGATCCCCAACTACTTCATTAAAGCTTAAGGCAAATTCCAATCAAAACCTTTAGTCTGATGACAAACTAATAAATCCATTATACTAATTACAGGGGCTGGAGTCTACAATGATATTAACAACACACCAGGGAAGGATTTTTTAAAATGCTACATACTCATTTCTCTGTCTTTCTTTAAATAAGTTGACTTCTATCTAAGCCACATACAAGTAATATATCATAAGGGCCTTTACAATATACTTAATCATTTCTCCTTCCTATGCATGTACTACTGACTGTGATAATATATTTTGTGGATTATAAAACATGTGAAAAGTAAATTCACAATGAATGAGGTAAAGACAAGATAATGTTTTAAAATCAATTTCTTAAATGTTTATAATGGTATAAAGTGTCAGGAATATATTATTGAGTAGGATAATGTGATTTAATGTGCTTTATTACTTTTAAAGACTTGGCTTAACACTTTATGATACAGTGATTCAAAGGTCAGGTTCTAAGTTCAGTTTGCTTTAATACTTGGTTTGAGTGGCTGTCATAGGTGAAAAAGCCACAACATGAACATACATAGATCCATGTGGAACAAGTATATCAGTAACTGTGCTTGCTAAATCATGGCAAATTTTTAATCTCATCATCAAATAAGCAAAGGCTATTGAAATTTGACTAATAAATATTCATCATTCATGATGTCAATTAGTTTTCTTTGCAAACAAATTGAAAAATATTTTGTTCTTGTATTTTAAGAAAAGTGTTCAGGAATCACTGAAGCTCTTATTTGGAATATTTTAAATCATGTTAGAAAATTCTATTCCTAAGTTCATAAGTGTGCAGCTATGATATTCTTACAGATAGTGGTTTTTCCCAAACTTAGTTTTTAGAAAATAAGCTATCTTAATGACTTCTGATAGCATTTTGTGTATATATCTGCCATCAATTCCTTTCTTAACAGTCTGCATGTGAACAATGCATGAACACATTTTCCTTGTACTGTTACCTCTGCTTCCTCTCCAGAATCCATTGTCTCAGTTAAAACAATTGCCCCAACAGTTTTCCCATAAAACATCTCTTTTATTTAAAAGTAACTTACTGCTAAGAAAATATATTCTCTAGTATATCTCTTATTTAACTGTCAAAAAAGCAAAGCAGCTAGTTATTTGTATATTTGCTCTTTGGAACTGAAGGAAGCAAATACCTAAACTGAGCTGTATCAGAAAAGTGTGAACTTTCATTCAATTCTTTGGTAAATCTCCTACACTGTGTAATTTATTGTAATATTTACTTCTTTAAATCTTTAGTGTTTTCTGTGTAACAGTAGCTGCTGACAAAGAAATAAAGAAATGCATTTTAGTTTGTCACCACACTGTCTTCCATGTTCCATCATTTTCACCATGTCGGGAAGGACAAATGCTCCCTTATGTTGGTGATTATCTTTCAGTAAGTTAGAATCCTCAAAAAAATCCTCTAACCATTTATCACTATTTAGACAAATTTTGCTAAGTATGGGATTAAACATCATTTTACTTAGCATTGTTGAAAACAATTATAGAGGTATGTCTTCATATTTTGTGTAATTAGTTGTAAAATCTTTTACTAATCAAAATGACTTCCAACTAACTTTAGGTAACACCTCAAAAGCACAATACTCACAAGGGATTCATGTTCAATAATAATGTATGGGAAGTTATATTTCAAATGGTTTTCCCCCATATTTCCTTTTCTATTCTTTTTGGTTTTTTGGTTTTGTTTTTTTTTTTTGGCAGAATCTAATCAGACCATCATTATTTTACCTTACAATATGGTTGAGAAGGAGCTCATATTAGGAATAGAAGTGTGAGCTTTTTCACTTTATCGTTGTTTGCTCTTCCTTGCATTCCCAATATTAGTTCATACACTACTGTTGATTTGTTGATTTATAGGAAAATGTTAAAGCTACTTGGGTGTTTGGTGAGGTTAATTTTGCTAAAGCTAGATTCTGAAATACAGAGGACAACCTTCATTACTGTGTGCTGAAGGCCGAAGGAGAGAGGTTACCCTGTCCATCCTTCCCCAACACACGTCTGGCTCACTAATAGACCAAGGGAGAGTTCCAGTGACAATCTCCATATGAAATTTTAGTAAAGGTTATTTCTTCCTTTCTTCTCACACACCAAATTATCTTGTACATCTCCTGAGATATTTGCACCCATCTGTAAAGTTATACTAGAGAAGGAGGTATATTATTCACAGTTTATATCTGGTCTCAACCCTAGTATCTGGTCTGCAGCAGTAACTAAGTTAGTAAAGAGCTATTGAGTAAGTGATTAATTGCTTGGCATGTAAATATTATCTGTCTTGTATATTGCAGTAAAAATAAAGGTTGAGTACTGTTAGTCAAAAAAGGGGAGAAATGAGGAACAATGGTGTTCTCAGTCATATCCACGTGGAACGCACAAAATGTTTTACAAAGATACTTTCATTCATTTCTTTCTTTTATATATTTTTGCCATTTGGCACCCCTCTAGGGTTGTCTATAGTATAAGTGTTGTATTTCTGCTCTTAGTGGAAATTATATAAATAAAATTTAGTAAGGAAAACCACAAGAACTGGTATCTACAAAGTAAGGCTTTCTGGGAATCAGAAGCTCTTTGAAATGTTATGGAAAAATTCTGAAATGTTTGTAGAAAGCAAAATTGTTCATGACTAGAACGACTTGAAAGTCACAAACAAAATAGTGCTGCTCATATGACATGATATGTTAACTATACATAATGCCTTCCGAATGCTCAAAATCTATGAAATATCCAAAAGCTAGAATGAAGGAGAGATGGAAACAGCCCCGACAAGGAAGAACTTAAGCAATGAAAAGCTGACATTTTCCAATTTCAATTAAATGGCTTTACTGGATTCAAAGGCAGTTTAATAGGACTTGGACAGAATTAAAGCATTACTATGAAAGGTCACAGATAGATAATTGCCTTGAGTTTGTATTGTAAGGTCCCTGGATAAGAGCCACATTATTTAGGATCTCCATAGAGAAGAATGAAAGAAAGGCTAGTCCCTTCAATTGGCTTTAGTGGGTTCAGCTGGAGTATTTCACTGTTAAAAATTTCCTCAGAGTTCGTGAAAAAACTATTCTTCTTTAATGATGAATTTATAAAGGAGAAACATTTTATTTTAAAAATCCTAAAGAAGATTGAATATAGACAGATACATAATACACATTCAAAGAAATGATGTGAAATTCTCGGAAAGTAGAAACAGCTAGGTAGGAAGAAACCATTTAGGAAGAGAAGACTTAATTAATAAAATAAATGAATAATGTGTGTAACTGATGGTTCTTAAATACCTTTAGTAGATGCACCGCCCTGCATAGGAACAATGCACTGAATTCAGAATCATAGGTATTGGGAGTAAAGATACTCTGTCAGAAAAATACCTAATTACTAAATGTGGTGCTGTTTTTTCTACCTAAAAGCCACAAATACAGATGTGGTAAACAAGGGTTGCAGGGGAAAGAGTATTAAACTGAATATCAAAGCAATCTTCTTGAGAGTAAGGATTTTAGATTATTTAATAGATTTAAGGGAAATCTATTAGTTAAAATCTTGTGACTGATTTGTGAATACCAGCATAAACACAAAATATCACATAATATTCTGAATTCATAGTTTTGATGACCATTTGAGACATTTTCATTTCTAGTGTCCTTGATCATATGGCTTGCAGTAAAGAAAATTAAGAGTCCCAAATATACACAGTAAAAAGAAGATTAATAAACTTTACAAGTCTTACAAGTTTTAGAATTTTGCTTGATCTCATACCCTAGAAAATTGTTTCTTCAGAGAGATGTTCTAACAGAAAAAACAAAATATACCTTTGCTTGATTCTTTCTTTTTTGCTTCTTCTGGAATATAATTCCATTCTTTTGGAATGCTCTCACACAAACGTTCAGGAACACTGGTCTTGTTTAGGTTTGGCTCACAGTTTCTCCCCGAGTTCATCAGAGATATTATCTGCTGTACAATGTCCTTGGCAGCATCAGTCAGTGCCAGTCTCAAGCATCGGATGACCTCTAGCTCAGACTCCATACATGTTGAGACTTTAAAATCAGACAGCATATTACAGTTAGCAGAATTTGACAATATTTTTCACCCTGTTTGATTGGGAATTCAGCTTCCCAAAAATCTAGTTTAAAGCTTAGGAAAGGAGAGCTGAGCTGTTTTTAACCTAGAAGTCATATAATTGACAAACAGTCCATAAACATTTGAATAAAAAGCTTTTTCTTGGTAATAGAGGAAAGGGCAATTAAAATAACAGTGAATAACAGTATTTCCTGGTAATTTCAAACTCTACTGGTGGAAATATAAATTGCATGACCTTCCTAGATGACAATTTGGTGATAATATAAAAAGCTTTCACACTTTTTCTTACCTGTTAACCCACTTACTCCTTCTCTAGGACTTTATCCCAAGAAATCAATTATTATCACATACAGGACATAAATAAAATGGGGAATAATCTAAATGTCCAGTAATTGGTGATTTGTTTAATTAGCTAAGGTATATCCATCTACACAATAAAGCCGTATATTGTTTCATTCAAAAAATAAAAGCATCTTAGAAAAGAGTATGACATACTATTTTCATTTTTAAAAAATATATATCTACATACATATATAACATAATTAGAAGATATACACTATAACGTTAATGGTGATTATCAGTAACAGATGGAATTTCAGGTCATTTTCCTCTTTCTTCCTTCTACCTTTTCTTCTTTCCTTCCCTCCCTCTCTTCTTCTGTCCTATTTTCCTTCCATCCCTCTCCCACTTTTTTTCATTCCCTCCTTCCTTCAGCTATCCTGTCTTCTTCCTGATTATATTTTTACCCACCATGAATATGTATGACTTGTATGATAAATACAATAAATTTTTAAAAATATGACTGGCAAGTATATACAGAAACAGAGGGAGTACTACTATACAAACACACTTTAAATCCAAGTGATTTATCATCAGAAACAATGCAAGCCAGAAGATAACAGAATTAAATCTTTAAAGTACTGAATGAGAAAAGAAAAAGAATGACAATAAAAAATCTGTCAATCCAGATTTTGTATCTAATGAAAAATACTTCAAATTTGAAGGTGGAGTACTTTTAACGCCATCAAAGCTACATTAAATTGATAGCAAAAGATTTGTAATACAAGAAATGTTAAAGCAACTACTCAAAGTAGAAGAAAAAATGATACCTGTTAGGAACTCAGACCTGACCAAACAAAAGTACCAGAAATGGTAAGTATATAGACAGACATAAAAGACTTCTCATTTTTAATTCTTTAAAATACATAAGTGGATGAAGTAAAAATAAAATGACAAATTGTAGAGTTTAGAACATTAGTAGAAATAAAATGAATGAAGCACTAGCATAAAGGATAGGAGGGAGTAAATAGAAATATACTGTTGTAAGTTTCTTACATTAGTTTGTGAGGTGATATGATATTATTGAAAGGTAAACTGTGATGACTTAAAGATACACATTGTAAACTTTGTAACAACTACTAATATAAACAAAGAAGTATATCTAATAAGGCATTAGATAAGATAAAATGTAATACTGAAAAACACTCAGTTAATCCAAAAGAAGGCCAAAATAGTGGAAAAAAGTAATAAAGATTAGATGGAACAAACAGAAAGCAAATAAATAACAATGCAATTATAAGGAACATGTAGTTCCAAATACTAGAACAGTGTCTACAAATAGTTGCATGCTTTTGCTCAATTGGCCATTTAACTTCAGAAAAAGGCACTGAAGTAATTCAACCAGGGAGGAATAGTGACTTCCAAAAATGGAGCAGGAAAAATTACATATTTGTATGAAAACCTATGAATTTCAACATTTACCTCACACTACACAAAAAAATCAACATGAAATCAATCATAGAACTAAATATAAAAACTAGAAACTTAAAATTTCCAGAAGAAAACAAAATAGAAATCTTGGCACTCTTTAGATAAGCAAATAGTTCTTAGGACACAAAATACTATTCTAAAGAGAAAACTGCAAGTTGAACTCATCAAAATTAGAAACTTTTCCATATCAAAAGACCTTGTTAAGATAATGAAAAAGTAAGCCATAGACTAGGAGAAAATTTTTATCAATACATGTATCTGACAGATAACTTGTGCTGAGAATATATGACAAACCCTTTGCAACTCAAGACAGACAATCCAATTAATAAATGAAAAGCTATGAACAGATATTTCACAAAATAATTTTTTCAAATAACCTTTAAGGCCCTGAAGAAGTGTTTGATGTCACTAGTTATCAGGGAAATATAAATTAAAACCACAATGAGATAATATTATATATCCCTTAGAATGACTAAAATCAAAAAGACAATTCCAAGTGTTAGCAAGGGTATAGAGCAACCAAAACCCTCATGGATTATTGGTGGGAATGTAAAAAGACATGATTACATTGAAAAACAGTTTGGTAATTTCTTATAAAGTTTAACTCATGGGATGTATTAAAGACATTTATCTCTTAGAAGAAAAAGAGAATCAAGGAATAGAAGGACTGAAGAATGAAGTAATTTATGCTTTGATACTTTCATTTGCCCAGCTAAAGTTCACTTCACCTATTTTGAGGATAAAAGCTTGAATGACTGTGACCAAATCTACTTCTCATATAGTGTATTGGTCTTTGAAATGCCCATGTGAATTGCTCAACTTAATTATTTTTTATATTTCTATCCTTTGTATTTTTTTAAAGAATATTTTCACTCTTATTCCCCACGTCCAGCTTATGTTATTCTAAGGGGTTAAGTGTTGGGCTTCTAATTACAAAATCAGATTATACATTTCATTACTACAGTCCTATGTTCATAATGCAAAGATTTTAAAAAATTTAGTCCAATAGAAAAAAATAGAGAAATTACATAGACTATGAGTCAGGTTTGGTTTCTTCTGATTCTGCAACTTAATCAGTGGACAATCTTAGTCAAGTCTCTAAACATTTCCATTACTCAGCAATAAGATGAGGATACTGGCTACTTCATCCTTGCCTTTCCACCCTAAAATAGTAAGACTGTGACACTTTATGGGTAAGCTATAATGCAATCACTGACAGCGTTTCAGGAGAGGAAAATGTACTAGTTTTAAAATAATGTACTCTAGTTAGCTGAATAGGTTAATTATATTTACTGAAACATAGATCTATTAGTGGTAAAATGCAAATATTGTGGGATTATTATTATGTCTCTGGTGTATTTCCTTTAAACCTGATTTATTTCAAGTTAAACTAAATTATAGTAAAAGGCTTAATTTTGTTATGAATTAGTATATTGTATTATTTTGTTAGGGTTTTACAATAACCATGGTTGGTAACAGAAGAATAGGAAAACTTTTGCAAAGGCTTAAATAGAGAAAAGACAAAGGTACATTCTGTCACGACCAGTGAAAGTTGTTAGGTTCCAGAGAATATGTAATGTTTATAGAGAAACAACTTGTACAAAGATGAGGATGTTTCAACAATTTGAAATTCTGCCCCTTTGAGACTCCTCATACAATTTGGGCTCTAGGAATATGTGTAATACCTGTTCCAGCGGACTTGTTTGACCCTGTGGAGGAGGATTGCTCAATGTGTACAAGAAGAGAAGACTAATTAGGAGCAGGTAGCAGTTCTGGTTTCTTGCACCAGCACCTGCAGTCCATTGATATCTTCTAGGTCATTTTCACTATAGTTCTGTTCTGAGTATCAAAATGGTTCAAGAACTTAAGAGTTGAAGGATAAATAAAGGTTGAAGCATGTGGATCACCCATTCTTTATAATCTTGTGAGAGAATTCAGTTCTTACTTCACCAGAACAACTAAAAATGGGGGGAAGGGTTGTTTTTCTTTCAGTTTAATAAAGTCTACGATGAAGTAATTCCGTTTTTTAACTAGAAAATGGCCCCTCCTTTGGGAAAAGAGAAAACAGTGAAGGAATACATGGAAACTAGGAGATAAAACTTGACAAGGAGATAATTATTATGGAGTTCTTAAGTGATAGGTTCAGATTGTTGAAATCATGAGATAAAGTTACCTATTGGTATTTTGCAGGAATAATGACCTAGAGAATATGCAACATAATGACTTTAAAATAGCTAAAAAGGTATCAGGTAATGTCTAGAGGATATTCAAAAAGTCCAGGAAAAATAAAACCATGATTATTTAAGTCAGATATTTTATATACATCTTAGGAAATATTTTATGAAAATGTTGATTCCAAAACAGTATATATAAGAAAGTTTACAAGTTGAAAGTCAAATGTAAATGATGAAAATGGTTAATGAACCAATAGGATAGCCATTGTCTAAGTTCTCACCCTTCGCTTTCCCAAGGTAATAAGTCTGGAGATTTAAAGCCAGGATATTAAAGATAAAACAATGTGAGGATCTTTCCACCTGGCCCTGAAGGTGGGACAAGCCAAGAACGCTTCCTATTTAGGTATGCTACCTGCTCTGCCTTTAACATCTTCTCTAGCTGTAGGCAGAACAACAATATAGATGAGGAAACATATTGTCCCCAAAGCAATGACAGGCTTGCTTGTCTTGGAGAGAGAGGCATCATGGTCATGAGAATAATACCTTTTATATATGAAGAAAACTGACCAGAGTTTTGACTATCAGTTTCTTGAATAAATGCACCCAAGAATCACAGAATATGTTTTCACATCTTACTAATGTCTTACGTGCTCAAAAGCAGAACATAATCTGTGGTAAATATTAAATTAAATTTTTATGAGAGAACATTTCCTAATAATAAAAAAAAAGAAGAAAATCTGAATTACATAATTCCCCCCATAAATCTTTCCCTCTTCTTGCCCCATGTACCATATTTTGATAGATTCTTAAGAGAAACCTTTATACTAAAAAAAAAGTAAGATGAACTTTTACAAATAACAGACTCAGCAAAACTGACATCAATAAAACTTTTAAAACACCTGTAAAGATATGTTAAAGTATCTATAAAACACTTGTTTTACAGATAGTAATTTCCCATACCTGGAATGTTATATAAAAAGTCCCATAATTGTTCTTCTTCCATGTAACTCACAAAAACATTTCCAAATGTATGTGGAGAAAAATGGCAATGGTGTAATACTTTAAAGATGCTTTCCACCAAGCTGCATCCTTGGTTCAGATCATTTTCTGTATCAGAAAGTTGTTCTTGAAAAGAATAAAAATGATTTAGTAAGATAGGTATCAGTAAACAAGATTAAATTCTTATCACTTACTCTATCATAATGCAGCAAAAATATATTTAACTAATATTTATATAATAAGAGAAATGCCATATCCTTTCAGATTAATGAACATCTAACCCAATATTGTTTCTGAGATGATCATGGGTATTTGTGGGGGAAAAAACTGTGAGACGGTCCACAGGGACACTTCAAAGAGCAATGCCAGTTTCCTTTATGTCCGAATTCATTTTTCTCTTAAAGAAACTTAAAAAAAATTTATAATTTAAGAAGTAATACACATTCATTTGAGAAATTGTAAAATAAATCCAGACAACTAAGAAAATTAAACTTCTTTTAATCAAATCCTACCAACCAGTGATAGCCTATATTTGGTATTGCATTTTCATTTGTATTATACACAAATATACATGAATGAATATATGTATTTATAACTTAAACACCAAACAGAATTCTTCTATACATAATCTTTTGTCTTCTAAAACCTATTTAAAACTAGTTGAATCTTTGTATCTCTCTTTAGGATTTGTGTTCTGAACTTACTATACCTTTTATTCAGAACACAAATTTCATGGAAAATTCACATTTATAGTGTTCTCAGAATTATGCTATTAATTGTACAAATAAATTTATAAATGTTACTCAAACTCATAGACCCTATCATTTCAGAATGAAGAGCTTTATCAGTTGGTTTCTCAATAAAACTATTTAAGGAATTCCCACAAAGATAGAGCCATTTTAATTGTCCTTTGCAGCCCTCCTATGGCTCCATTATGATTTCCTCAAACATCAGTATTGTAAATTCCTATATTGTTGCATTATAGATAGGACTGGAAAGGTAAAACAATAATGCCTATTTTGTTCATATAATTAGCATGATATGCCCATATCATAATATATAAAAATATTCATTGGATTAAAGATAATGACAACTCTTATATCTTGTCTCTTGTATTTTAAATATCTTGAATAAATATAATGTAGATTATTTTGGAATGAGTACATTTCTTTTTTCTTACTCATTTGGAAACTTTCATATTTCCTCTTGATAATTTTAATTCTGTGATTTGATTTATATGATCCAGAAAATTTTCCTCAGGATTTTTTTGCAGGAACTACTGGTAAAATAGAATTCTCTTTCTACTGGGGTTGCTATGCAGGTAGAAAGTAGGCTGGACGCTACCAATAGCCATTTGGGGGAGAACTGGACTGAGAATGAATCCAATACAGTAAGAAGTAGAACCAAGAGACAGAGAGAACATTCCTGATGAGATGATACTATTTGAGAACCTAGATGGAGTAATGTCTCTGTATTTGCAAATTTTTTTCAGAGAACACAGAGAAACCACTGAGAAGACCATGTCTCAGGAGTAGAAATTTATCAGCATGACAACGTGAGGTGGGGGCACCTCCCAGGAGGACAGAAGAGTTGGTATAATGGTGAGAAGATAAGTAGCCAGACAGGGTAACATGGCTAAAGTGTGACTGGTTTGAATGAGCAGGGGATGAAGTTGGATGATCTACACAACACAGTGATCTGAGGTCCCGTGAATCACAACATGACGCTGCAGCTAGAGAAAAGGGGCTGCGTGTGAGGGATGATTACAACAAAAATATTACTACTATTGTTTTTGTTATTACAGTATAAATGTACCAAATACTTTAATGAGATGTTATTTTTTTATTTTTCTCTATTTTTCTTTGCTCTGGAATAAAGTAGTCTACTTCCATTATTTGATATTTGAAAAGTACATATAGACAGAAGTTGGTTGCCCTCTTAACATTAAAAAAAGAAAAGAGATAAATCTATTGAATAGTTATTAGTTTGTACTCCATGAAATAGCCATTTTTGCGGGTTGGAAAAGGTAAATTATTGGCACTACCATATGATACCAAAGTGGAATCCTATGTGTCCTGGAAGGTGGACAGGGACAAGAGTTTGGAGGGCTGAGAGAGAGGAGATGTCTGGGACTGCAAAGAGGAGCCTCTGGTCTGCATGGGGAGCACCTACACCTTGCTTGCTAGCAGTGCCCCAGGAGGCTTGTGAGGGTGAGGCTATGAGGGAAGCGGGGTCCCTGACGCAGGCTCTCAGCCTCACCATGGGTTTCAAGCCACACCTGACTGCTGCACTTGGACAGCGATAAAGGGTATCTGTTCAGTAAGTAGGGTGACCAGATAACTGATGGGCAGTAAGCCCTCTCAGGGACCTAGGCACTACCCTGGAATACTAAGAATACCAAGGGTTAGATGTTCCACCAATCTGGTAGGATGGGGTGCAGAATCCTCACAAAATTGACTTGAAGACAATAACTGATTTTGATATCTCTTGTGTATTTAAGTTTATGAATTCAGATTTATACCAGCTTTGTGAAAATAAATTGAGTACTCACAAAGTTATTACTCTATGCCAAACATCACATGAGCTGCTTTACATCTCTTTCATCTCCATAATACTTCATGGAATTGGTACTAATTAGCCCACTTTTACAGATGAAAAAGGTAAACTTGACAGAAATTGGGTTATTTGTCCCAAGGTCACAAAAGTAGTAAGACTTTGCCTATTTTGTTTGCATTAAGCTAGAATATCAAACTTCTAAAAGCCTGCTTTGATAATTTATTGACAGTAACCTCTGAATGCAAATTACTCGATCCAAACCAAGTATTTGGCATGTGGTAATTTATTGCCTTACTGCAAAAGACCTTAATTTCTTGTAGCACTCTGCAATTTCACATGCATTATCTCTTTACATCTTTAGTACAGATTCTCAGTGGATATGCACCTTGCCTTTAGGTATCTCCTAATTGCACCTAGAACAGTTACATGTTTTAATACTAAAGAAGGAAGAAAGGGAGGAAGGAAGATTTCCCTTGAGTATTTTTGTTTGGGTTTTGGCCCCTCCAGAAATTACTTTTTGGAATGACATTTACCTCCTAGTCATAACATGACAAGATTTTTTTCCCCCTAACCCTCATCCTCCTCATCTCTACCCTGTTGTCTTTTTTATCTATTTGGAAACCCTCTGTTCTCTGAATTTTCTAAGGTCATATTCTCTTGGCCTCCAGGCACTTCATTGGTTTATCTTTTCTGTAACTCTCTTATCATCTTATAAAACTTCTATCAAGGTGGCAGACTTTTTCTATGAAGGGCCAGATGTAAATATTTCAGGTTTTGCAAGCCATTTGGTCTCTGCCTCAGTTACTCAACTCTACTGTCATAATACAACAGCAGGCATAGACAATATATGTATGAAGGATCAAGACTGAATAAAAGTGTTACTAAAACAGGTTGTGGAAGGGAAGGGGCACTGGCCCATGGGGACCCCCCTGGAACTCTTTGGCCTTAGTCTTCTTCCAGCCTCATTGCTTTATGCCTGGCTGAGAAATTCTGTTATCCTTTGATTTCAAAGATCGCAGAAGTTTCCAAATTCTCCATCCCTATATCTGATCTTCTTCATGCTCCTTAGTATATTCTCTATTTCTGTCTAGGACACGATCATTGTCTCTAAGATTACTGTTCGTAAATTTTTATTACTTCTCTGAATTGTTAGATGTAACAAAATACATAACAGATATCTCTCTCCTCATCCCCTTTTCCATAATGAATCAAATGTTTATTTATTTTTTCCTATTGTCCCTTCTTCTTTGTTCCTAACACTTTTAATATGGTTTACGTTTTCTCTACTTCTTGTTTTAAACAAAACTCTTTCCAGAATATACATTAAATCTTAACTCCTCTGGCTGCCCTTGAAAGTCCTATGTTACCTATGCCTTACATATCAGGACTGACTCTTTCCTATTATTCTCAATATTCCAAGGTAATTTCTAAATTGAACCTTACCCACCATCTAAAAAGACCTGGCCAGAGAGTGATCTTCAGCAGATCCCAGATGTTTCTAAGGTTTGATCCTAGAAACCTAGTGAAAGCCAATACCTGTGTAAGGTATCATCCACAAACATTGTTTTTTTTCAGCATTTGAATCACCTACACTATTGGGTATTCTTCTGTTTCTTTTTCATTCTGATATCACCTATTTCTTGCAAGAAGATTCAGCTAGTGTTCTATTACTTTAACCTGTTTAAAGTTGGTTCCTACCCTTCTCCACATGCAGGTCATCCCTTTCCTTTTCCTTTCTCCCTGCCTCTGGGCCAGACATTTGCATATTTAATGTATAATCTTCCAGATGTGTCTCTATGGGATCTTCAGCTGTGAAAGAGATAAAGATCAGTAAGTTCTAAATCTGCCTAAAGTATACATTGTTCAAACAAATGTCATCCACTTAGCCTCACCTCAAGAATTCTATCTAAGAGGAATTTTCCTATCAGATCTACATCTAACCTAGCTTGGACTCTCGTATTTTCCTCCCCTTTAATATAAGTCACACCCTTATCTTTCCTCAGTTCTCACTGTTAGAGAGGAAAAGAGACTTCTCCGTGGTGAGTTTGGGGCGGGGTGCTTGGCTCCGCTTCTGGGGCCGGCCTGACTGCGGGGCGCTGCCTCCGGCCCGCTCTTCACTCTGTGCGGTCTACCAGAGCGCGCTCTGCCACTGCAAGGGGGTTCCGTGGGCTTCCGCTCCGTTGGTGGTTTGGTGGACGGTCAGAGGGGAGCCAGGGTGGTTGGGGAGATGGAGGGATCAGTTTAATTTTGGAGAGCAATGTGGGCAAGCCACATATTTCAAACTATATTCTCTGTTTCAGATTTTACCGATAATAAAGCTTCTATTTTGAATTCCATCTGCCTCTCCTTTATCTATCAAATGTTTTATACATTATATAAACAAACATAAGATTTGGAAACAGATTGGCATTTCAGTAACACTGAAGGCTCCTTTTCACTGCAGACATTATTTTAAACCCCTTTTAAGAACTGAACTTGTTAGTGCTTCAAAGGAAGTGGGGGTGTCAGGTGAGGAAGTGACCACCAGCCCACCAGGAGACTGTGTTTTTTGGTACCAAAGATTTACACATATGTGGAACACTAGCTGCTTTCCAAGACTGCTTAATCTTTACTTTCTATAAGGATGTTAATGACAAGCTCCTGCTGAGTCACTAAAATGGATTTGGCAGCAATGCTATAGAAGAGCGTGCCATGAGCCCAGGGACGCTGGATTAACCAGGCACTAACGAGCATCCCTAACCAAAGGGAAGACACTGAAGACACATCACACAGAGGCATTAGATAGAACACACAAGAATAGAAAATGCAGCAAGTAAAATAAGGACTCAAACCTAAAACACCAGGCCAATAACTTAATACCCAAGAAAAAGGTGGGAGGAGATGGAAATCAAATAAAAATTGTTTTAAGGAAGCACTAAACAAATGTCACAGCCTAGTTTGCTATGAAAATTAACAAAAATAGAATTGAAATACAATTTCAAAATTAGTTTTCAGTTTGTTGTATAAACTGCTAACAATAGATATAAAGACCTGCCATTTCTCTAAAGGCTTTCATTAAATATGACTTACTACGTTTTTCCTCAAATTATTCTTATTTTGGCAAAAATTTAATTTTTGAAAAAGAAGTCTCATGAAATGGGTCTTAAACATATGAAGATTTTTTAAAAATTCTTTTTCAGGGATCCTCCTTTCCAAATTTGTTCTCCTGGGAATTATTTTCTTGCTTTATGTTCTAAAATGCTTGTATAAAAATTGAAGTTCAAGACTTTCAACTTATTCTGTCCTCTTTTCCCCAGATAAACATGAATCATCAGCCTCTTTTGAATACCCACAGTCCCAAATTCTGGACTGTGATTATGGTGAGATGGGATACAGGCCTTACTGAATGTCCACAATTGGGCAAGCAGTCTTTAAGTGTTTTACATACATTTTCCCATTTATCTTGAGCCACACAAAAACTCTATTAAGTGGATATTATCTCCATTTTTTAACAAATAATGAAGCTGACAATGAATACAGTAGAGAAGTACTCAGTAAGTCACCAAGAAAATAGCTACACTCAATAGAGATTTATAATTGGACAATTGGTTCCAATTCTTTGAAGACTGTTGATTTGCACATGGCATGCACAGGCAATTCTGTGTTTAAAAATTATTTTGTGTTATCTACATATTTGTAAATGTATACAGGCAATCCTCTCTGAAACAATTTTAGCTATATCTACAACAGTTCTTCCCCATGCTTTTTATAAAGATTTTCCAAAGTGCATTTCATGGATGTTAATGGGTAGTGCATATGTTCTGGTTTCAACAATATTAAACACTTTTTGTTTCCTGTGTGATTTCTCAGCACCTTTACTTATTCATGAGCCCTGTAACTCTCCAAGAAGGGATTTTAGTATTTGTGTTTGTAAGCATTTTTATCCATGAAACCCTTTCCTAGTTTTACATCTAGCAAGGCTATTATTCTATAAAACTGAATATAGGAATCAGGGCTCTAATGTTTGCAAACAGACTCTTAAATTAACTTCAAACCCTTTAGATTTGCAAATGAAAGTGAGCAGCTCAAAAAAAGGAATAGGAAGCAAGGTAGAAGCACAGGGCTTTTCTGCATAAGGAGATTATCAATTTGAAAAGAAATGACTGCTAATTGGGTCACCAAAGTTGGATTTAATTTTAATTTAACTGAGTCATTTTTGGAGCAAAGAGGAATTTTTGCTTTAGTAGTAGACATGAGAAAGAATAACAAAGCACAGTCCAAAAAGGTCCTTAAAAACTTTGATTTCTAACCTACAGATTTATACCAAATTCTAACTATCTGATTAAAAAACATAATGAGATTCTATGGCTGGCAGGTACCCTACAGGAATATGAGCAAATATTTGGTTAATAAATGAATAAATATTCTTTGAATGAATGAATGAATAAAAGTCCTGTAGCATCTGTGAGAATGGTGACCTAGTTTCTTTTTTAATCCTTTTTAGTGCGGGAATATATCCACTACCATTTAAAGCAACAGTCCCTCTGCTGGGTGGACAGCTCAAGTTACCAAACTGTTTTGCATTTTAAAAAAAATATAGAACACTGGTATCAGATAGGACTACAGAGATATAAGCTAGTCTCTTCAGTAGATAAACAAAAGAAGCAAAGAGCTGTGACTTCCTCAGTTAACATTAGGTTGAGAATTCAGGTTTTCTGACTGACTGACAGCCAAAATCCATCTCCTTCTAACTTATTCCCAGGCATCTCCACTTGCTGAGTTGGACAGCCTATTTTTGTTCTTTTTTACATGAAGCCTTAAAATATTTGAAGATGGCTGTCTAGCCTCCTCTCTTCTTTTCTTCTCCAAATTATATATACTCAGTTTATTTAAGCAAGTATGGCCTGGTTTCTACTTAACATCTTAACATTTTTCATTCTTATCTGGGCACTCTCTCTTTAACCAGGTTGTGCCAAGAAAAGTCCATGATGTAGACAAGGTCTGATGACCATGAAACAAGGTGGTTTAATTGGTCCAAATTCTGCAGCTGGCAGCCCTAGCGAGTAAGCGAAAAGTGTTGAGCTCCACCTGTGCTCCCAATAAATACAAAGTCCCTAGATGTCCATATAATGTGGAACTGAGTTAAAGCTATTTCAAGGGGAGATTCCTTCTGTTGGCAGATACTAATAAGCCTAGCTATCTGGCGGTTTGTCTCCTCAGACCTTGGGAGAGAAATCAAAAGGGTTGTACTAGGGCTGTGTGCAGGTCTCCTCTCCAGATGAACACATTGCAGAGAAGTAATAAACCCACCATGGGAGCTTGGATGCCACACAATATTCTAGAACAAGCATTGGCAACTACAGCCAAGGGGACAAATCAAGCCTGATTCTTGCTTTTGTGTGGGCTACAAACTAAGAATGGTTTTTGCATTTTTAAGTGCTGAAAAAAAATTGAAAATAGAATATGCTTTGTGATATACAAAATTGTGTGAAATTCAACTTTCAGTGCCTATAAATAAAGTTTCATTACAATTACAGCTGATGGGGCTTAGGCCATGTTACCCAGATATGACCCCTTGGCATACTGAATATTTTAAGTTGAAGGAGTTTGAGAAAACAGCAGAAACAGGAAGGTCTTTCTGACTTTACCACTCCTTCTTTCCCTGAAACTGGTCATTAAACTGTCCTGTGAGAGGTGCCCTCCTTGTAACAGGAGGAAAGGAACATCCTTATCTCCAAAGTCAAAAGGATGCTGAAAAGAATCCTAACAAATAGGCCTTGCTAAGCTTCCCCCAATTTACTACTTACCTCATACTCCCTGACCTACATACTTCCCTATGACTATCCTAGCATAAAAATACTCAGATTTATATATTTCTTCAAGTTTTTATTTCCTTATGAGGGCTCCCATGTCATAAAAAACTTAAATAAATTTGTATGCTTCTTCTCCTGTTAATCTTTCTTTCTCAATTTAACTATTTTCAGACCCAGCCAGGGATGCTAAGACAGTCACAGGAAACCTTGTCCTCCCTCCACAGCCACGCTGATTCCCTTATGCCTGGGTTGCGGCTGCTGTCATGCTGCGATGGTCCAGTTCAGTGGTTGTGATAGAGACTGTTTGGTCAACAAAGCCTAAAATATTTGCTACCTGGTCCTCTATAGAAAAAGTTTGCTGGCCCCCATTCTAGAATACTGGAAGGAAGTCTACATACGTTCCAAATATCTAATACTACAGAAGGACATCCTCCACCTACTCCCAAATAATTCATAAGTAACAGTAGAGGTCAACTCTTCAGAGCAGTCTTTCCTTATCACACAATCTGTCAATATTTTATCAGGCACTCTGTTTTAGAAAAATGCTTCAAGCAACTTATTAACAGTTGAACTTGCCTAATTTTTAAATTTTTTTAGTTTATAAGGCCTGTCCTCCCTACTTTTCCCCAGAAATTAATCCCCCTGAATATGAAGGCAATATAGTCTGGCATGTCTACCATTGTATCTCTAACTGAGAGCAATGCCTTGTACCTAGTTGATGCCCACTAAATATTAGTTGAACAGAGAATGTTTTTATAAAATCAAGTAACCAAACATTTTTAGAAGTTAATTCAGAAGAATATGATTTCTTATATCTATGAATAAATATCTCCACAGTCTTAAGTTTTCATGTTAGAATTCATTTAAAAACAATAGATACTCTCACAAAATAATGGCTCTTCTATCTTTTAGCAAGGACCACTTAAATATTGAGTGGGTAATTTACTCAATTCCTCTGTATCTAAGTTTCCTCACTTGCAAAATGGCTCTTATAATCCAAGGGTCATAAATGAAATAATATGTTGAATCACTTTTGAGTTGTTGGGAAAAGGATGCTACATGAATTCATGATAACAGTATCACTTGTAATATAACACTTGTAATAAAGCATTTTACATGCTAGCACTAGAAGCACATTAACTGATAAAGAAGACACATGTTCCTATAGTTATATTTGACTCTTCTAGGTGGCACAGAGAGATAGAATATAAAATATTTCAGCCACTGTCAAGTCAGATTAGATCTGATTTTCTGTAGGTAAAGCTCACTGCAAAATTTATACTACCAATTGAAGGGGTTCAAAACAAACCTCCCCACTATGTGTCACTATCATGTATGGACTTTTTTGTCTCAGGATTTTTCTCTTCAACTTAAGATGGCCTACCTTAAAAATTAAAAACCAACTAAATTAACCTTCTCAAGCCAACTGAACTGCACCCAGAGAATGTTATAAACTACCTACCATGTAAAATCAGTTTGCTTTTATCAAGTTTTAGCAATGTCATCACTCCCTCAAAATGCTACATATTTTTATAGTAGAGGAATTATCATCCATGGCAAAAACATGATTCCATTTCCTAGAAGCTTGCAGCCTATAAAGCATATACTGTGAATTAAAATTTTACCATTCATTTATTAAATTTTGATATTTTCTGACCATTGGTGAAGTTGCATTTCATATTACAAGAAAGTTATTTCCAGATATGATCTGCTGATTCTTTTAAAAATAAATAGAAATTCTGATAAATCATTTTCGTAGAGCAAAACCAAAAGCTTCAGACATAAAAGAGATAAACTCCACATTTTTATCTTTATATGATTGTTTATACAGAAAAATGTAGCTAAAAAATTAAATAATTGTTTATTGGATGAAGAAACTCGTTTTAAAATATGTATAATAAAAAATACACAGCATGGATGGAGCTAGAGGGTATTATGCTCAGTGAAATAATTTCTCCAGGCGGAGAAAGACGAGTACCAAATGATTTCACTCATCTGTGGAGTGTAACAACAAAGCAAAACTGAAGGAACAAAACCGCAGCAGACTCAGACTCCAAGAAGGGACTAGTGGTTACTAAAGGGGAGGAAGGGAGGGAAAAGGGGATTGAGGGGTATTATGATTGATACACATGGTGTGTGTGTGGATCACGGTAAAGGCAGTGTAGCACAGAGAAGACAACTAGCGACTCTGTGGCATCTTACTACACTGATGGACAGTCACTGTAATGGGATATGTGGTAGGGACTTGATAATGAGAGGAATCTAGTAACCACAATGTTGCTCATGTAATTGTATATTAATGATACCAAAATAAAAACAAAAAAATAAATAAACAAAAATAAAAATAAAAACAAAAAAAATCCCAAAAAAATACATACTTAAAATTTCTTTATTCTTATTCTTGAGTCAATTTAACACAAAGTTAAATTTCATCAATTAGACAAAAAAGACACTAGTCATGAAGAAAAACCTCCCATTAAAAAACAGATAGTTGTGTTGCTTGAAACACCTAATTCAGCAGACTTGACTTTAAAATTTTGCTTCCCAAAAAATATGATCTAACTTCTCCTAAATTACCAAATGGTATTCTGAAATATTCTGAGGCTTCTAATCAAATGAAAAGAAAATCTGCAAAAAATACTACAAATTTCTTTTTGTGTACATAATAATTTCCATCTTCGTCTAATTCATTAGATTCGTATATTGTTTCTAACTTAACAAGACTTCTACTGGAGCTTAATAAGTTGGTCAATTAATTGATTAGTAAATATTGTCACTTCATCCTTTGAAGAATTTGAAGGAGCTAATAAAATTCAATATATGACAATACCAGAGTATATAACCTGCTCTATAACCCTGATCAAACTGTTCACAGCCTTTGCAAAAAATGACAGATAGTTGAGAAGGTGGGGTAAATGTACTTCTGCACTCAGAAAGAACCACAACTGAAGGTGATACAATATAGTACCTTTGGTTACTGTAAGACTCTAAAAAATGATATGGTGTTACACATACCAGAAGGTGGATGTAACATTATTGGTAAGTACATATGGGATTTATCTGTAAGAAAACACTGCTAATTGCTATTCCTGTACTTAGTAGCTATATCAATGTAGTTGAAACATTTGCTAGCAATTGATTTTCCAGGCTGTTCTACATAACTCTATCAACAAGGGACCATTTCTCTTCAGGGACCATGCTTGAGAGTTTCAATGATTACATTAGAGTAACACTCCAGCCATGTCAGATACTGTCCATGTCACATAGCCACCTTGCCTGAAAGCTCAGATTATAAAGATTAATGTGAGCTCCACATTTTATCTCCTAACTGGTCAATCACTGTACTTGCACTGTAAAAAGCACTGTACTAGCTTGAGAAGGAATATAATAATCTATGATCAGCCTTAACATCCTAGCTGGAAGGACAGTTAAATGAATGTTCATTGGGATGTCATGGTTAATCCAACTGCACAGTGGACAGAGCACAATTCTTCCAGATATCTCTCACCCACTCCAGGATTTGATTTGCATGAGTATTTGTATAGAAAGGGCAGGGCACAAAAACCTCCTGCAGGGTTCAGAATCCAGGTTTACTCAACAGTTATCAGCTATGTGTGTCTCTGGGCAAGTAACATCTACTCTAATGTTGTTATTTTTAAGATGAGGAAAACATAGTATATAATTTACAAGGTTATGAGAATCAGATTAGATAACAAATGTAAAGTGTTTAGCATAGTGCCTGACACCTAATCAGTAAGCAAAAAATGTTGGCTACTTTGAGGAAGTAGTTGCCCTGGCACCAGTTCTTTCTGTAGGACAGTGGAGTTAAAATCTGCAGCTGAAGAAATTGCTTGTGGACGAATTTTATGAGATTTGAGGTTCCAACAAAACTGTTTGGGGGCTAAGGGAATAAAGTCAGATTCAGGGTTTGGGAGAGGGTGAACCTCCAGACTTCTGCGTGGAACACAGTGAGACTTGAGGAGCTGTAGTGACCTTTGGCACAAGATTTTATGGATTTGAGAGCACCAGGGGAGAAACAATATTCACACAAGCAGCTCAGCAGTGAGGTCCCCTCCCCTAAGTGGCTTTTTGGAAGCCAACATCAGGGTAGATGGGGAACAAGAATATGGGGGACTGGCTGTGAGAACATCTGAGAAACCAAAAATTCCCAGAAATGACTAGAGCAATTTGGACAGGGTTATAGTATTAACCACATTTGTATACCAACAGGCTGGTAGGGCTGGGTGACACTGCCTCAGACACATACAACTATAATAACAATATAAGGCAGAATATGCTAAGTGCAAGCAAGCAGCCAAGATGCTGTAAAGTTCATTATACCCCATATAATGGCTGCAATGGGGTAGTGTGTGTGTGTGTGCATGCACACAAGGGAATAGTGGGAATAAAGAATAGAAAACTAGTCTGGGATCATATTTGAATGGCTGACGGACAGAGATTTGATTCTGAAGGTGATGTGGAAGAAGAGAAAAAGATTTTGAATCAGGAAATCTACAGTGAAATCAGTGATTGGTGAAATTAATCTGGCTTCACATGTAGCATAGCATAGGAGGAGAAATGTGTAGGGTCATGTGAACATGGTTGGAAAACTTCTTAAATGTATCAGAAGATCAGTGGGGATACAATATTAGATTGAATAGCATTACTTACCATTTTCTATAATAGTACTCACAGGGAAAAAAGGAAAGTCTAATTAAGAGAAGTACAGTTTCCTATAACTCCTCAATCTTGATTCATAATTTTCTCATGATTACTTTTCCATATACCAATGGACATAGATGTGAGCCACAGCTTGCTTGTTTATAAGTTACACAAACACTGTTCATGGTCCACTGAAATTTCTAGTGTGGCCTAATGCAATCTCTCTCTCTCTCTCAGGTCTAACTGAGATTCCTATTTTGGACTTACAACTGTGTTCCTGTAATTTTCTTTGGCATTTCAAGTCCTTGGATATTGACACATTTCTATATAATGGAAGTTGTGACAGAATGGTATCATGTAAAAATATTGTTTTCTCTAATTCAGAGTCCCTGAAAAAAAAACCTTTCCAACAGGTTTATATAATGATTCACTACTTTGCCTACGGCTCACCCCGCTGATACTGACACACTGTGGTTGGTTTGCATCCTTCTACCAACATTCAAGTAGGAAAACAAAGTCACTCAACTTGACCAATGACTGGGTTTTTTTAGGACATTCTCATAACCTTCAATACTCACTTGAGCTCTTCAGCAATATTCTCAGTAAAAGACCATCATGATGCAGAAGGGTTTCCAGAAGCAGGTTCCAATTACAACCTGGCTGGGATAAGAGCAGTTTCAACTGACCCTCCACTGTAAGTTGTCCAGCTGATGGAGTCCTTTCAAAATGCAAGATAAAGGTGGAGTAATGAAGTTAATTTATCTATGAAATTAATAGCCTTAAAGTACAGAGGTAATGCTAACTCCTCTAAATGTCAGTTCCTCCCAGATTACTCTGACAATGTTTTCATGCTTGTTTACTTTGGGGTTGCTCAAAAAAGGAATTACATTTAATCTCAACTAGCTAAAAGCAAATTAACATTTGGTAGCCTGCCAAATTTAAAACTGATACAAAACAACCATGCCTATAGTTCCCAGAACTGTTTCATGGAATAAATAAAAATTACTTATGCATTTATTTTGAATGCATTTATTTGTTCATTCACCAAATATGAGTGCCTACTATGTGCTATTAACTCCTTTCATTATTTATGGAAAGAAGTTAATGATGAGTTTTGACTACTTTGTAATATGCCATGTACACTATATAACTGCTAATAAAACTAAAGGAATTCAAAGCTTCTGTCAAGGGTCAACTATAATCTAATCATTTAATACATAAAGCCTTAAATCAACAAGCAATAATTAGAACCACTCTTAATAGTCACACTGCTGCCTACTTGGGTAATCGTTTCATCAAAGAGAAATAATTCCAAGGCAAATAAGCTTCTACCTGGGAAGTTATCATCAGTGTTGAGCTGAAAATCAAATTTAGGTCCCCCACATTACCACAGTAATTTACCAATGAATTGGCAAGAGATAAGGAAGTAAAGTAAAAACTGAAAACTAGAAACATGATTCACTTTTTCCTTCTAAAATCTCAAAGTTTTGACTGGCTAAAGATCAAAACATCTGAAATCAGCTTACAACCACCACAACAAAAAAGGCAGGAAATCATCAAACTCAACTGGGTTGCAGCCATAAGCACTGTGGGACTAGTGTGGCATTGGGCAGGGAAGATGATTGAGCAATGTAAAGGTGCGAATGGGAGTAGAAAAAAGGGCAGAACAAAGAGTACTACTGAGAGAGACGATCTGCAGCATCATTTCCAGATGAAATTTACTGAGGGATAAACCATCCAGTTAACAGAGTCTAGACAAGTGGTTTTCACGGCTTGGGCCTCAACCCGCAGCATCAGCAGCATCTGAGAATGTAATGCACATTTCTGGGCCTCATCCCATCAGAAATTCTGGAGGTGATCCCCAGAAACCTGTTTTAACAAGCCCCTTGCAGGAGATCCTGATGCCCACTAAGGTTTGAGAACCACTGTGGAAGGTGTGCTCTCTGGAACACAGGTAGTCGGGACAGACCCAGATGGTGCCGTCTTTCCTGTCTCTGTGCCTTTGTGTCCATGCAGGTCCACCTTGGCTACCACACATGCAATGAACTCCCCATAACCTTTTTCTTGTCTTCATCCTACCCATCCTTCAATTTGCAGCAAAAACATCACTTTCTCTGTGGAGTCTTCAGTAAAAATGTCTCTCCATAGTGGTTTCTCTCACTCTGAATTAAAGCACTTACAGCAAACATACGCATTTTAGCACTTTAGTATTTCATCAAGTAAAGCTTAATCTCTCCACTCAGGCTCAAGCCTCAGGAGGACACTTGTTTCACATCCCCAAAGGTCCCCCCAGTGAACCAAGCACATTTAAGGGCTCTGTAAATGTTAGCTGATTGACTCACATGCTCGTAAATGGGTAGGCAAACTTTTTAAAAAAGAGGAGTCTTTGCCAAAAGACGGTTTAAGCAAAAGTGAGAGGATCTGAAGATGCAAAATGAAATTTCAAAGCACCCCCACCCTTTGGCTTGCTTTGGCATTTGGAACACCTCACAGCCTTATGGTACACAGAATCCTTCAGCCTCACCTGAACTTTGGACTAACTCAGGCTTCCCATGTAAGATTCTGCAAACATAACTTGAAATAGAGAAACTCCTTGGGCAATTGGTGGTGCAGTGTTAGCTAGGAAAACTGCCCTGGGTCAATGATGAAGAGGGAAGTGAGAGTTAACTCTCAGGCTAGAGGAATTGAGTCCATCATTTCACAAGCTCTCAATTACTTTGGGTATTCCTAGGTTGATCTGGGTCCTGCAGTAGTTCTAAGTATGGGACCAGAGGAAGAATCCACTAAGGGAGCCTTTTGGAAGGAAACACTAAAGCAGATCCTCACGTTGACTGTTCCTATTTTCATCCTAAATCCTAAGTGGTGAATTCTGAAACTTGCTTGGCTTTCAGTAGATGAAAAGCAGCTAGTTGTGTTGTAAGTTTTGTGTTAAAATTGACTTAGTTTTTGAACATTTCCTACCTATACATACTTTGCATGAACTGAGTGCTGATTGAAGGATACATTTAAAGAACTGAAAGATCCAGTTTGATGGAGTGTAGAAAAGGAGGGGGAATAATAAGTGACAATCTGAAGAAGGAAACAGGAGCCAGATCATGGAGGGCCTCATTAACCAAGGTGGGGATTTTGGATCCATTCGAGAGTTAAAGCAGAGGGGTATTCTGATTTGGCTGTAGAATGGATTGGAGAATGGTTTTTGCTCAGCCCTTAGAACATGTAATATAGCTAAATAATTTGAATGTCATTTCATACCACTGTATCTGAATACCTGGTTATAAATAAAACCTCTCATTTACCAGATGGGAAACTGTTTGTTGAAATGTACCTCAATTCTTGGATCTTTAAACTTTTTACAGATTTTGAAATGTACAGTATAATGATGACTCACTATGAAGAAAAATAAAATATTACAAACATTCCTCAATCACCAAGCTCTGAGTAATAAATGCATTGAAGAGTCTGTGTTGGGCATATGGAGAAGCATATGTTCCCTCATCCTTTGAGCTGGTGGAGCTGTGAAAGTGAGATTAGCCTCACAAAAAAAATGACAGAAAGGGAAAGTATACACACACACACACACACACACACACACACACATAAGTGCATCAAATATGTACATGTTGAATTCTACTGTAATACAATACAAAGAGGAATAAAAATTTATAAATCCACTGGAACTCATAAATCTTATATTGGGAGACAGGATGAATTTATGGCTGAACTGTATTAGACTTATACTCCAATAAATGCTACATTTCTGGGGCAGGAATGGGCCTAAAGATTTTTTTCAAATCCAGGTAGTAAGGAGTGACACCATACTAGAGTTCAATCATTATTGGTTTATGAAACAAATTATTTTAATAGAATCATTGTGCAAAATCTTAGCAGTACTTCAGTGCATTTACTTTGTGAAAACTCATCAAGTAGCTTACTTGTAATTCTGCAATTTTTTAGTATGTATTCACACTACAGTAGAATTTTTTTTAATGTTAGCTGTATCAGTGCACAGCAGCCGGATTCCCAACCATGGTTGTGCTTGAGCTACAGGGCAAGAGAAAGTTCTGCCATCAGTTCAGACTGCAGTATGAGCAGCCATACTGCTCAGGCCACACGACCACAGGATGCACTGATCCTATCATATATGTATTATGCAGATGCTGTCAGATGAATAGGACATTGGAATGGACTCTGAAATACACATCTTGGGGATAATGCCCAGCAATGTTAGGGCACTGTCCTTCAAGATTTGATATTTATTTGGAACAAACAGCCATTAGATGGTACTATGTCCCTAAGAGATAAACTACATGAGTCCAGGAGTCAAGAATGAAAGTAGAAGAGGCCCTTCTCACAACTCTTCTTGATTATCCACTTGGAGAATTTGTATTTTTCATTCCTACAACTCCCCATAGGCTGTGTGGAGTGGAGGTTTACATTTCTGTGGTGGTGTGAGTTGGGGTGTGCACACCTCTACAGGGACCAACCATTAAGAGTTCCACTCAACCTAATGTTACAGCTGCCATCTGGTCATTTTTGGCTTCCTATACCAGCAGTATATTGGGCAAAACAAGTTTTTACACTGGCAAGGGAAATTAGCCCTAATCAATGAGAAGCTAGAGTTGCTACTGCATAAGAAAAGCAGGGAGAAGTATGTCAGGAGTTTCACCAGGGCATCTCTAGATGCTCTCATGACCGGTAATAACCATAAAGAGGCAACTGAAGTAATGACATTCTGATAAGGGAATGGAAGCCAGGGGTTCAGCCCCTTGGGGATGAAGCGTTCAGTAACTCAACTGGGCAAGCAACATCAATGAGCAGATGTGATGGCTGAGGGTGAGGGGAAGCTGGAATAAGTGGTAGAGGAATGTAATAATGATTATCACTTGCAGACTCAGGAGTAACTGCAGCAAGGGATACTCTAGCTTTCTCACTAGCTCTTCTGTAATAAAACTTTTTTCTTTTTAAAGAAATTTTGACTAGCCATCACCTTGAAGAATCAATGACAAGACTCAGAGAACTTAACATGAATAATGAGTGCATTTCAGTGGTGCAAAGGGGCAGACCACAGCAGATGTTGTCAACACTCTAACATCCTCCAGCCCTTAGCACTCAGTTGACACTGGCCTGCCTTTTGCTGTCAGAACCTGCATTTCTTTACCTTCCAGCAAGACAGGTTGGAAATTAACACCTCCTGAATCAGTCTTCAATCAATGGACTGATGGAAGTTGCTATATCAATACCTCAGCATCCTTACTCCTTTGGTGGGATAACTCTGAGATGTATCTTTCACACTGGCTCACAGAATTTCCCCAGAAGGCTTAAGTTCTCCTAGTAAGGTTACTTCTGTGGTAGCTGGCTTGATTACACCAATCTTTCTGTGCTGTCTGTCTGTCTTTGTCTCACTGGCTCACTTCCCTTCCAGGGTTTCCTCCACTTAGAAAATAAACTACTTTCACTTGAACCCTTGCCTCAGGGTCTGCTTCTTAGATATGCATGGAGACATATAGTGTTCATCTCGATCTTTGTTTCAGGAATATTGAGAAATGAGTCTATGGTCATTTAGCTAATAAATATGGCTATTGGACTTTGAACCCAGGTCTTTCTGACTTCAAAACCCATATTCATTCCACTGCCCCATGTACTTTCCATTCAACCTAGTTGATACTTGGTGGGTACATTATATTTACAGCATTGAGGATAATTTGGCTCTATTCAACCTCCTGATTGAGGAAACCATGTTTTTGACCCAAAATCATTTGTGGTCTCAAGGCGATTCCCAAATTGGAACCATGTGATTCAAGGTATCTAGGGACTGATTTCAACCACATGGTTCCTGTCATGGATTACTGGGCCGAATTTATAACAGAGACCATAAGTTCCCTGATTCAGAGAACAAAGGCAAGGACATAAGTAAAGAGATACTGAAAGTAAAAGTCCTTAAGTGGGAAAACAAGATCAGAGAAGCCCCCATATTACTATACTACTCGGCTTTCCAAAACTCACCCTTCAAAATCTTTTTAGGAAAACAAGTAAAGATAATTATTTAAATCAGTTGTGTCATCTTTCTCCAGGAAGATAACCTTAGTACCTGAGAAAAAGGTTGGTGGAAGGGCAGGAACCCAAAATATTTTCTTTATCACTTTAACCAAGAGTATATAGATGATATGCAGTTTTAGCATTGAAAATGTTTTCATATATTATAATCTCTATATGTCTACAGCTAAGTCTCTATGATCTTTATAATTAAGGATGATTCAGTAAACAGAAATCAGACATAGTTTACCTGTACATTTATATATATACGATTTGCCTTAATTTAAATAACTTTGTCCACTAAGGTAGATTAACAGTCTCATTTTTTCAGAGTTGGTCATATCTACATTACCTAGCATACAACTTAAAGGGTAGGTGTCCAATTTATGAAGACCTGTATGATTTCCTGATTTTAGCAAATAAAACTTTCTCACTTGGGATGATACCATTTCCCCCAAATCACCCAAAGAAATCAGTACTCCAAACTTATAGCCCTAGCTTCCTACTTTAATGTTACACAGGTTATCATATCCTATTTGTAAAAGTACATAAGAATTTTAATTTTTAAGATAATATTACATGTCAATCATCATTTTTAGACTCCCCCTAAAGTGCTTACCTACTACATGAGCCACTGGACTCTACAGAATCACTCAGCAATCCCTTTTAAGGAGAAGTTATCTTTTTACAGACTTTATTATTGGTCTCTGCCTACCATATAATAAATATCCTGTTACGAGGAGTTCCAGAAAGGTTTCCCTGGTATCACACTTCTGATAAGTATAGAGACCCAATAAGAAAGCAGTTCAATATTCTTTTCACTGCATCACACTTTTGGTAGGTTCTTTTAACATGTTGGGATAATTGATTAAAATTTGCCACTTTCTGAAATATATAGCACTTTCCTAACAGCAGTACTGAATGATCATTGAGTAAGTACTTAATGATGAGTGCCACATACTCATCTTAGCTGTTTCAAGATGGAAGAAGTAGACAATGTTATTACATGCCGTTTTCAAGTAGATCAGTAAGACTGCACTGTATTTACATTTCAACTTCCTCACTAAAATATAAATTATTTCATATATCGGGAAACTAAAGCTTACATATGTCAACTAACTTTTGGACTTTGAACCCAGGTCTTTCTGACTTTAAAACCCATATTCATTCCACTGCCCCATGTACTTTCCATTCAATCTAGTTGATACTTGGTGGGTACATTGTATTTATAGCATTGAGGAAAATTTGGCTCTATTCAACCTCCTGATTGAGGAAACAAAACTACACAGTTCTACAAAACTCTGTCTATCTAATGTGAAAACCAATAGTTGTTTTCGATTATCTCATTGCTGGCTCCATTGCTATACTCTTATTTATATAATAACTTTAAACCATTACAGAAAAGGAAAAATATGAATCGATATCTCAGCATATCAAATACCTAGTTCGTCTGACATGTTCATTTCTTTTAAAATCACATGACTTTTTCTCTGAAAATCTTCTCAATGATCCAGATGCTTGTCCATCCACACTCTGTACATTTATATATATATAGGATTTGATACTTAAGCCACTTAAGAACTTGGGTGTAAAAAAAGCTCTCATTACTTCACGCCTGGTTGTTGGCTCCATGTCAAAGTTCGGCACCTCATCAGAGCACAGGCTCTCTAAGCTCTTCCTCAGTCCTGGGGAACAGCACGTCAGCCCCAGCTAGGAGGCTAAAGCTCTTTTTTGTCCTCCTACTGAGATATTCTCTCCTAAGGATACTAGAAGCCCACCTCCTCAATAAAACCAAGCTTCCCATGCCTGAGCTTTACCACCCAGATCAAATGTTTGAAAAGAGTTAAATGTACCATTTAATATGGCAATATCCCAAACAATACTACTGTAACTCATTCGTTCTTTCACTCACCCATTCAGTCAACCAATATTTGTTGGTTGATTTCTATGTGCCAGGACATGCAGATACAACAGTAAGCAAAAAACACTCACTATTTTTACAGAATCAAATGGAAGATATGTACATAGCTTAAATGATCATACAAAAAAGACAAAATTACAATCATGAAAATTCAATGAAGGCAAGCAAAAGATGCCATTAAAAGATGTAGTAAGAAGAAGTAGGATTGATTAAAATCTTCCCTTACAGAAGTCACACTGGAACTGAGATATGAAGATAAGTGGACATTAATTAGGTAAAAAACAAAGAAGATATTCCAGGAAAAGGGAAAAGCATGTGTAAAGATCCAGTGACAGAAAGTAGCATGGCATGGCAAGGAAATGTAAAAGGGTTATACGGAGAGCAGAATCACAGCATAGGGTGGTATCAGAAGAGGTTACAGGGATGGGTACGTCTAGGCCATGCTAATTTGTGTGTATGTGTATTTAAGGACAAAAGGGAATTCATGGATGGTTTTTAAGCTGTAAGTCTGAAATGATAAAATTCAGTTTTGAACATAGATTTAGGTTTAAGAAATCTCCAGCTGCAGTTTGGAGAATATTGGAAATTGGAGTCAGTAAGATATGGGAAGAATATGAAGGGGTCATTACAGTAATCAGGAGAGAGATAGATGATGGTCTGGATTAAGTCAAAAGTGGTGTTAAGGATAGGAGATATTAGGAGTTAAAATTAATGATACTTAGTAATTGGTTGGAAATGGTAAGAGATAAAAGGGGAGGTACTCAGGTTGCCTCCTACTTGTACAATTGCATGGAGTAACCAGAGCTGAAATAGGGAATAATTGAAGAAGACCAATTTGGAGGGAAATATTCTATCTCTGGTTTGGGTCGTGGTCACTTTGAGGTATCTTTGTGATCTCCAGGTGGAAACCTCAAGAAGGTATGCATGTATGGCTGGCACCCGTGGATATATGGGTTCATAGTCTTAGGAATAGTTAAAATTAGAGATAAAATTTGGGAGCATGTAGGGAATACATGAAGCCATAGGCATGTATAACTTCACTAGAAAGAGCTGTAAGATAGAATGCTAAACACATTCAATATTAAATGGCTAGGTCAAAGTAGATGAACCTGCAAAGGAGACAGGGAAACAGCAACAAGAAAGGAAGAAAGAAATTGGTGGAATACCTCAGGAGGAAATCAGGATCCTGTATTCTCAAATAGAGGAAGTGGACGATGGTGCTGTATTCTGTTGTAAAGTAGGTCATTAAGATTGAATTCCTCACCAATATGTAACTGTTGAGGAAAGGGACTTCGTCTCAAACTTCATTGCCTATCTCTTGCACAATTAACACCTAGCACAGTGCCTCACTTTGTGAAAAAGATGTAAATGCATTTATTGAAAGAAAGAATGAACACATCTTGGTGAACTGGATAAAAGGAAAGACCACATAGCCTATAATATAATGAAGCCAAAGGTAGCTTAATATATTTAGGGAGACAAAAAGTATATAAATCTAAAACAGGATTATACTGAGTAAAAGCACAATAGGAACAAAAGCATAATGGAAAAAAATGTCCACAGCTCAGAATGGACTGGCCACGAATCAAAATATCATGTTGTCATCATAAAAGAAAACGAGCAGTGTAAAACGAATGGGCTGTTTACTCATACGGATTATGCCTTTGGATTCAGTGTGTTGTTATGACCTGCTTAGTTAAGGAGGACCTCAAAAATATTTGGAGATATTTAAAGAACCATGAAAAGATGAAAGCCTGGATAATAATAAAAAGAAGTATAATGCAACATTATAAATGATGAAGATAGTATTCTTTCTTGAACACTTATATGCAAGCACAGTATGACATCATGGTATTAACCTTGAAATTAAGATATTCTCCACATGCCTTAGTTTAATCTAGCATGAAACTGATTACCCTTTCTAAATAAACTCACATTGTTAGCCACTGCTAGCAATAATGAATACAGTACATTTTACTTAGTGCTTTGAAAATATATTTATTTTCTCTAAAGCAAACTCTTCTAAATGCTATTCTAGGGGTTCTGGAGAACATGATAAATTTTATTTTTACCAATTTCTGTACTTCATAGGCTTTCTATAGTAATCTTACAGACAAATGTATAGTTCATCTGTTTATGTATTTGTAACTTTTATTTTAAATCCTAACTTCATGTACTGCTCCTTGCTCTGTTTCTTCCTTCTCACTTACTCTTAGCTCATTATCTTAATATATTTAATACTGTTAAAAGCTGACTTTCAAAAAAATGCACAGGTGTAAATAAATGAGCAAACAGTTGAAGACATGACCAAGATCCTTGTTTCACTCACCTCTCCTTTCAACCTCACCCTTTACGAAAAGAAAAGCCTAACATATTTTTAATTTGTCACCATCCAACCCATGCAATGCCCCCAATAGTTCATCTTAGAGGCTAAAAGGTAAGGAAAGGAGTTATGAAGGCAACTTCAAGGTGAAAACCACACAGAAACAGCTGATATATGTGTGGGAAATGGATGGAAAGGTGGAGACCTTTAAAATCATATGATGGTGGTATAGGAATTCCCATTGCAATGTTTGGCAAACACACATCAATAACTTGAGTTATTCTGAAATGACTTTTATTGCTACCTTGGTTTCCTGACTATACCTCTGCTTTGAACAAGCTGGATCATAAATCACATGGATCATGTCTTTCTAAGCAGATTATATGGACCTGTTAGAGCATACCTGTCAGAAGGAACTGCACTCAGTGTAGGGGGATCATACTGTTTCTTGCATGGAGAACTTAGGAAGGCAAGGGAAAAAAACCAAAGACATTCTGGGAGAGAAAACTGCACAGCCTCTGAAGCTGAGAATAAGCAATCACTAAGTTAAAAGCATCCAACACCTGTGCCTGCTTTTTTTTTTTTTTTCTGTACAAGTGACAAATATATTTCTTTTTATTCGTTTTAAAGTTTTCTCCATTGTATTTCAGTAACTGGGGAATTTTATTTCATTTTATTCCACTGCGGGTCACAGTTTGAGCCCTACACACTCCTTCCCTTTCACCTCAAAGTGAGCTCCTTTGTATATAGTCATACAACAATCACTGGTGTAAAGATCAGGCTGGATCTACTCCCAGATCTTCTTAGGATTCAGCTCCTTGTCAGGCTCTCCAGGAAAAGGATCAAGAGTAACTGAGTCACCTTTCTCTGGGGAACTAGCACCATTGCTGAGATCCTACTCCCCTCATCACTGCAGGTGTCAGGTTATAAAGCAAAATCACCACCCTATTTTACATCTGTTCAAGGGGAATGGGATTCACCAGGCCACTGACAACTTTCTTGGGACTGTTTCTCCAACATAGACTTCTGCTTACGAAGAATTTGCACCAGGCAGAGATGTTTTATAGCAGAGATGATACAACCAAGTTCAAGATTCAGACTGGAAGCCTCTACTGGCTTTGAGTCAGCACTTCTTGCTATGGATTGCTGTTTTCTCCTTTTCCTCTCCTTCCTTTTCAGTTTTCTCTTTCACCTTCTTTCCTTCTCCTCCTCCTTCTTTTATCTGTTTTTTTTTGCACCAGTAGACATGGTTGTTTTTGATATAGACTGAATCACATTTTCAGAAATGGTAGTAACATAGTTAGTTGTGGAGTACCAAACGGGAATGGTATTATTTGTTTCACTCCATTTTCAGTTTCTGCCTGAATTAGCTCTTGTTTCAATTCTTCAATTTCTTTCTTCAAGTTAGCATTTTCAACTCGAAGTTTCTCCTCTTCTCTCAAAGTTGCCTGCAAAACTGCTTTCTCCTTAAGAAAAGCAACTTGCTACTTAAGATATTCAATAATTTGATCTGCCTCTGCAGCTTTCTGTTCCAGTCTCTTCAGAACAGCATCACTTGTTGCCATTTTTGCCAAGAAATGGCAAAAAATCATGGATCTGTGACCATTGCCACCAGGGCAGCCTCAGCAGAGACCAGGCAGGGACAGCCTGCTGCACACTAAGGCAGTGAGAAACAACCAGTGATGTGTCCCCACTAGACGTCCTAGCAGATTCAACTCCAAATTCTGTCTCCCACTTCCTGCATGCAGCCTCACCTTGCTCCCCATCTTCCATTCTCTCAGCCAATACCACCAACCCCCTTGCACCTCGTCCTCGGTCACTACTTATTATCACCAGGTTGGGCAGGGGCAGAATAACTTAAAGACAAGAGAGGACACTGACAGCTAGAGTAGAGAAAACTGTTGGGTGCCTCATAAAATAAGCCAGACACTGTGGGTGAAGAAGCTACTATAAGTTCTTGGATAGGACAATGATAAAATGAAAAAGTATTTCAAACATGTTAAATAATGAGAAAATGGACTAAGGTTGTTGTAACAGATTGAAAAGGTGGTTATGAGAGAACTGTGGAGGAAGAATCAACTGCACTTGATAATGCTAGGAATAAGCAAAGCAGCCCAATATGGAAACTAATCAAGATCCTACCCTGGATGTGTTTATGATGACACTCCTAATAGAAGACACCATGCATAGAGGACAAGGGAAGAGTGGAAGGAAGGATTGGTTGAGGATATCATACTGGGTTTCCAGAAATACAGTGGGTCACTCAAGAAACATGGGCAGCTGGACATATACTGTTGGAGTAAATGTAAATGCTCAGAGTTGGAGAAGCAGAGCTAGAAATCATCTGTATAGGTTATAGGGTCAGCCCTGGGAACAAAAAGGCAATAAAAAAATGAGGTTTCTACAAAAGAGCAATAAAAAAATGAGGTTTCTTTCTGCTTTTAAACTTTTTATCTTAATACAGACAGTCCTTGACTTATGATGGTTTGACTTACAATTTTTCTACTTTATAATGGTGTGAAAGTAATAGGCATTCATTAGTCATTTGGACTTTCATCTTTTCCTGGGCTGATGTTACATGGTCTGATACTCTCTCCGTGATGCTCCCGATCAGACAAGCAAACACAAGGGTAAACAACCCATACATTTACATCTGCTCTGTACTGATATAGCCATTTTGTTTTTCACTGTCAGTTCAATATTCAATAAACTATGTTAATTCATTTATGCTTTCTTTAGGTATGGAAAAGAGAAAGAAGTTCAATGTAAGAAATTCTATTTGGAAGAAAAGCCCATTTCCAAGCTGCCTTCCCAGTCCTCTAGCTGGGCTGAATTGAGCAAGCCTGGAGGTTGAAGTCTTATACAGCAACACCTAACCAGGGATAACCCCAGTGGTTGTAGATTAAGGAACAGATGGTAATACCAAGGGAGTAAAGCAGAGTGATAATAACATAGAGAACAAATATGTGTAGGAGTCTGGCAACTCCTCAAAGTGACACAGATTACTTGCTTAACTCACTGACAAAGATTCAATTGTTATTTTTTCAATAATGAGTATTAAGGAGTCAGTTATTTAATTCTCAGTGACGTAAGAGTATATTTACATGAAAGCTGCAGGGTATTGAGGGTGTTCCATTTATAGGAATCAATCATAAGGAACTAATCAGAAATGTTTAAAATTTTTAAGTGAAGTAACAGTAATACACAGAGGCCCTTGAAAATAGAGTCTGTTTCATTGATCTTGGATTGCCCATTACCTACATGAGGACAGGTACATAATAGGTTGACAGTACATGCTTGTTGTGCCGACAGAGATTGTGTGTATGAGGCTTTCACTCCCTCTATTTCTGGGTAGGACTCTTGTTCCTCAAGAGAGATATAGTCAGTCAATTTAGATGGGATAACTGATAGTATATTTCTAAGGTAAATCAAGAATGTATGGGGATTAACACTATCTTCTTCAGCTATACATGATATATTTATTCACAGGTACCAAGGAAAGGTACTTTCCAAAGATGTATTCAGCAAAGATTCAAACATTTTGACATTTTATATAATGCCACAAAACATTATCAGATTACTCTGGAAGTGCATTAAATGCTTTAAGTTATATTTAAATGCTATTAATTAAACAATAGAAGTGAAAAGCCCTATTCATAATTTTAAAAGTTACCTCTCTCAATGTTTACCTGAGGTTCTGAGTTTGTAACATGAATTACAGTTTTGCTGTCATTTCTTTATAATTAGTAGGAGAACTATCAAATCTCCAGTCACAGATCAAAATGGACTAATTTAAAAATGGCTAGGCAATTAGCTAAAATAAAACTAAATTCCAAAAATTCACATTTTTCTCTTATATCAGTAAAGCTCTAAGTTAGTAGAATGATTATGAAGCCTGTATCTTTGATTCTTGAGCAAAAAAAAAAAAGAAATAATACTCTTCATTTACCTGTGTCTTGTAAAAAGTTGTAAAATCTTTTTGTGAGATGCGTTTACCTCTATGGACAGAAGTTTCAATTAAGCTTTAGAGGAATTATAGAATTATAGATAGTATACCATTTAGAGTCTCTTACCTGAGTAAAGAAGGGTAGAAATGTGATATGCAAGAAAACCAATGTAATGGTTCCTTGAAAAAAGGTTTTAAGGAATCTGAAGCAGAATCTTTCATGCCGTGCTGAAAAGTCCTAGGGAAATAAAAATACTTATTTTAGAATGTGCAGTAAACATTAACTATGAAGACCATCAAAACTGTTTATTTTTACTTAGTATTCAAAGTTAATGACTTTACACAAAATGGTACTGCACTAATATAGGTAATGCCCCAACTTTATCCACTTGGGATTTATGTTAATAGGTGACTCACAGGCCTCTTTATAGTGATCCTTACACTTGGAAAGGTATGACAATACCATTATCATTTAATTTTTAACAACTCCCATTATAAAACTTGTCAAAAAAGTGTATAATGAATAGTACTTATGCCTCTCTCCTCAATCTGGATCCAATAAATGTTATTACTGTCATATTTGCTTCATTAATATAAAAACATATAAATATAAAAAATATAAAAATAGGAAGGGACCTCTTTTTACTCTTTAAAGTGATTTATAAATACTAAACAGTTAATGAGAACTTATAATTAATTTTGTATGCCACTAAGGGCCTAAAGAGGGCCTGTAAAAAATAATTTAACTGTAAAATATATGACAATGGTTTCAAAATTAGAACAATTTGGCCAGAATACCTGGTCTACAATTTTCTTTGGCAAAATGACTACCATTTTTCTAGGTTGGCCGAAACTCAACAATAAATCTTGAGGGAATAAGAACGGACTTGTCACATAAAATCTTTAGTAGATAGCTTGGCTACTAAAATTTTTATAATAACAGACTATATTAGCCTGCAGGGAGTTAACAGGGACAACTGGGAACATTTTAGAAATGGAATTGTTTAAAGTAGTACTATCTCTCTGTATAGTACACAAGCAATAACATCTTTTAAATAATATGTACAACTGATTTCCATTCTGAAAACTCAACCCTGTTCTTTTCATTCCACATCCTGCTCTTTGTATCCTCAGATTTTCCAAATTTGATCTACCTTGCCCCAGTTTGTCTTGCAAAGCAGAACACCTTCTAATTAAATACATTCAGCATTTTTTAGACTTTAAATATCTTTTCTTTGAAAGCCGTTTTTTTTTTTTACTCACTAAATTTCGAATAGAATACAATTCCTTAAATAGGTTTCAAAAGGAGGCTTTCATAATCCATTTCATATATTCTGCTGTATAAAGCACAGAGGTAGGCAGAAGCTAGGTCAGGATACTAGGACATGCTTTTCTAAGGAGTCTGGACTTTGAACCAGCAAAGAAGAATCACTGAAGAGTTTAGAGCATAGGAATTATATCAGCTATATGACATTTTAGCAAAAGCATTTGTGCACTAGTGAGGAGAGCTGATTGAAGCATAGAGCCCTAGTGATCAGGGCTGGAGAAAAGGAGGAAATGAAGGTGGTATTTCCGCAGACAAGGGAGAAGAGGACAAGGTCATACAACAAAGGAAGAAGCAGAAGAAATAGTGACTAGGAGGCAATATAAAAAGTGTAAAATTAATAGAATTAATAGTACTCTTTCCCTAATGATATGGGGTTGGAGATGGCATGAGGCGGAAGGGAGAAGGGGGTTAAGGGAAAAGGAAAAGTCTGGGATGATTTGCAGGTATTTTACTTAGTTTTAGATATGTTGAGAGAGCTGCAGATGATTGAAGTACATTCAAAGAGAGAGATCCGACAAAAACTTGGATTTTTGGGTTTTCTCAGAAAAGTACAGAAATTGGGCCATCTGTCAACAAATAGTGGGATGGGACAAAGTGGAGGGTTTGGCCAAAGAGGATCTAGTGTGTACAAGAGACATCCGTGTTGAAGATACTGAAGTTGAAGTCATTAGTATAATGGTGAAGCCATGGGAATGGGTGAATTTACCCAATGAAAGAATGTAAGAAGAGAAAACGGTCAAGGACAGAACAGTGGAACACACCAAAACTTAAAGGGTGATGTGAGAAAATAATCAGAGAAGTAGGCAAAGAGCCAGGAGAAAGTGATGTTAAGGAAGCCACAGGAAGAGAAATGGCCAATGATGTCAAAAGCTGAAGAGAGGGTCAAATATTGGGAGTTGGCAGTTGGGTATGCATGGATGAACTGGCCCATGTTGTTTGTTTAGCCGGATGAGGGCAGTTGCAGGGCATTTAGCGAATGGTGGGGGTAAAGGTGGAGATAGGGAGTTCAAACTATAGTTTAGAAGGGAAACACAATAATAAAGAAGGAATTAAAAAAATAAAATAAACAAACAAGAGAGTCTTGGGGGAAAGAACCAGAAGATAGACTATTTAAAAGACTAAGGCCATGAAGTAAGAGATAAATACTATCAAGAGCTCAGGTGAAAGGATTTGCTTTGGTTCAGAAAAGAGACACACTGATCACCAATCAAAACATACAGAGGTGAGCAGGGATTCAGACAATTACTAAGAATGGAGTTGAGAAGATAACATACATTCATGACAGTTGGGTTTTCTCAGAAAAGTAAAGAAATTGGGCCATCTGTCAACAAATAGTGGGATGGGACAAAGTGGAGGGTTTGGCCAAAGAGGAAAAGGATGAAAGAGGGAGCTCTCCACAAAGACAGGACAAAGAGTGGAATTGTAAAATGACACCAAAGGACAGCTGAGTGATTTTCACCAGCAATGTTCCAAAGTGTGGACAGAGAGGCCAAGAAAGTAAAGGTACAGAAGAGAGACATGCACTAGCAAGGGAGCTAGTTAGAGGAGGGTGCTGGTACAGTGTGAGAGGAGATACAGCAAGGGGCTGAAAAGGCGCACTCAAAGCAAGTGACAGACTGAGGGAAAAGGACGGGACAGAGATGATGGGCTTGATGAGGGATGCTGTGGTATCATAGCCTCTGCTTACTTTTCTACCTATCTCTTTGAGCCCTTTGCATAAATCCCCATTTGTCCAATTATCTGGCAGGCACTTCACTTCTCCAAGAATAAATACCTTACCCAGAGTGCCCTGTCATGTTCAGCTAGCTCCACAGATTGTTCTACCTCAAAAGCTTGTCTAACAAGTCTTCCCTGACTACTCTAAAATAGATCCTTTCTCACCGCCTCATCCCTCCCTATGCTCTTATTTTGCTTTGCTGCTTCTTAGGACTTAACTTTACCTCTGATGGTTTTACATTTACCTTTTACTGTCTGTCCCATACCCAGAGGCAGGGTCACTGAAGATTGTTTAGAGGCAGTGCATGGCCATGTGCAGGAGCTCTAGAGCCACACTGGGTTTGTATCTTGGGTGGCCTTTTGTTGCATGTGTAATGTTGTTTGGCAATTTATTTAGCTTCAGTTTTCTCATTTGTACAGGGAGGAAATAAAAATAATCACTTCACAGGGTCAGTGATGATTGTAATAATGCATATAAAGGACTTAGCAAATTGCCTTGTACATAATTAGGGCTCAACAGATGTAAGGTATTATCACTATAACAACAGTTAAAAATACTTCTTGAGACAGTCTGCAACTATCTCAAAACTGACAAGGAATTCCTAATTGTCTAAATGATTGCCTAATTACAGTTTATCCTGAATATTACAAAATATAATGGAGGATATAATAATAATGCAATGGCTATTTGGTACCAAAACTTCTTAGACTAAAATCAACTGCCAATATAATACTTCCAAGAACATTTTTGCCAGTACCTAAACTCTTTTCTTCCACTGATGGTTTCTCAGTTGTACTGGTAGCAGTAAGGTTATTTGGCTATAAGAAATGTTATGGCAGATGTTCATGGTCTCAGAGGGGGTGAGATCTGTATGAGTATTTAATTCCACAGCAAGATCCCAAATTAGTTTCATTATTCTGGAGAGTATAAGAGGGTGAAAATTGGCCCACAAGACTCAATGGGGGAATGAAATGATGAGCTGGCTATTAGATAACCTCTAATGATGCTGTGGTATATAGTTAAAAGAGAGCATGCTCTCAATAATTCATAGTGGAGAGTAAAATACAATCCTATGAGCCACAGAATTATATTTTCCACAGACACAAGAGAATTTTGATAGTGAATTTAAGTACTCTTTTAAAATAAGTTATTGTCCATAAGTTGAGGCAGAATACATTTCTTTACATTTCCAAATTAGCAGACTGTAACAATGGCTTTGCTTAAAGAGGAAAAATGAATTTGGAGAAATTCCTTGCGTTGTCCTTCATCCAACATCAACTCAACCATGGTCCTTCCCTCCCACTGACGTCGTACTGGCTCTGGAATGATCCCAGCACATCACTTGTGCAATTGTGCACTCTACCCCACATTCAGTCTCATGGTTCTCTGGTCTAAAATTATGTTGCCTTACTTCCTTTTTTCATTAACAAAACTGACCTCCTGGGCTTATGGAGCTGGCATAAATCCAGTGCACATTAAAAGTGAGAACACCTGGTTAGCTAAGAAGAATAAATTGGGTTTATGCTTCTCTTGTGCCCTATGGCTTTGGCTATCCTCCCAGGAGAACTGTGTCTCAAAATATGTAGCTAATAGAATAAACCTCCAGGATGGATGAGGCAGCCCAAGGATATAAGTTCCATAGAGCACAGGGGGCAGGTCAGAGGTATCATTTGTGCCTATCATAGTGCCTAAGCCATTGAAGGAGCTCAGTAAATAAAAATACCAAGAGAAGACAACCAGAACTTCAGAAAAAAATAGAATTAGTTTGAAACTGAACTACTGAGCCAGCACTGGAATACTTGAGATAACTGAGTACCTGTGAGCCTTTCTGATGGCCCCCAAATCACAGACAACTAACCATCAATATGTAGACATAACTGAATTCAATACACTTTCCAATTTTAAACATAATTCAAAGTTGCTGCTTTGCTTTCATAAACCAGCATTACCTCTGGGACTATAAGTAGTTGCCTAAATGTCATTAAGTGAAAGAAATCAGGGTGACACTTAGAGTAAGATACGGTTCTCCTCATTTTCCTGCCCCATGGCTTGTGTTTCTCATGACGAAAAGAGCACTTTGAGGTTAGAAAATGATGATTTGAAGTGAGAGAATCACTAGCACAACGCTTGGCCTATTATAGGTACATAGTAAATACTGGAGAAAGCAGAAAAAAACTGAATAGAAGGTATTTCCAGACCCTACTTAGTAGAAAGGAAGGTGGATTTTGGGGGCCATCTGTGAAGAGTAGTCTTGGACAGTATACAGTCAAAGGGTAGGCTGAAACAGCACATAAGGTGGAGAGATAGAATAAGACTTGACCCGAGAGTTTAGGATAGGAATCAGCTATGCAAAGACTCCAAAGTTAATGACTAGCCCTTTACCAGAATTTTATCTTATTAGAAAATAAAAGCTGGGTTTTTAAAATTGAAATGTTCCTCAAAATAATATTTAGAGGGAAGGGGGCAAAGGGAGTCATTTAATCTAAACAAAATGGCTAATAACTAATCTCACTTTCTGGATCATTTTGCATTCTGCCACTTTACAACATTTTAAATATTTTAATTTTTATTGTGATTTAGTCTGTATTTATTTTTAATAGCTTTATTGAGATATATAATTCACATACCACAAAATTCACCCATTTTAAATATACAACTAAATGGCTTCTACTATGTTCAGAGTTATGTAATCTGACCACTAATTCTATAATTTTCATTAGCTTTAAGAGAAATTCTGTACCCATTAGTAGGTACTACCCATTCTCCCCTCCTCTCAGTCCCAGGCAACCACTTATCTATTTCCTCTTACTGCTTTTCTAGAAATTTCTAATAAATTGAATCATACAATATGTACTCTTATGTTTGGTTTTGGTTTTTATCATTTGGCATAAAGTTTTTGAGGTTCATCCCTGTTGTAACACCTATCGGTACTCCATTTATTTTTATGGATGAATAATATTCCACTGTACAGATATGCCACACTTTTTTTTTTATCTATTCACCAGTTGATGGACATTTGGGTTCTTCCCACTTTGTGTTACTATGAAAAATGCTTCTTTGAACACTTGTGTACAAATATTTGTATGGGCATATGTTTTCTTTTGGCTATCTAGTAAAGAGTAAAGTCACTGGATCATACGACCATATATTCAACATTTTACATACACAAACTCTATGAGGAACTACCTGTTTTCCACAGTGTACCAGACATTCTTGAGGTGTGAAAACAAAGTTTTAGTCCAACACATTCTATTTTGTGAGGGATAGTGGAATAGTTTAAAATATATAAACAAACAGCCTAAGCCCATAACCTCAAAGAGTCTAGTTTGAACCCAAACTATAGACAAATCATTGGAACACCTCAGGATTTGGGGATTCAAAAGCCATATGAGTGCATACCAAGTATACTCCAATAGAGGTCTGCTACTCCTTGGCTTAGCGATCAACACTGTGGCCTATTTCCAATGACTCTAGCCTCTCTGACATGTCAGCATTTGTACTGAAATTCATTCTTCCATGTTAGTGAATGTTGTAACATTGGGGACAGTCAACTTTCAAACAGTTTCTACTTTTAGAAGTTTTTATATGACACATCCACACATTTTGGAGATTTTATATATTATATATATATATATATAATGTAATACTAACATCACAAATTTTATCAGACTTTCTTAAATTACTTGAGGGCAGCTATTTCATCTTGCTCACTATGTATCTCTTGTGTTTAATCCTTGAGTTTAATCATAGGGGCTAGGGAGGCAACATTTGTTGAATTGAAAATAAACTGCATTTACTTAAAATTCTAAGAACTAATTTTTAATTTGCTATATACAAAATAAAACTAACGTTTTAGACAAGCAAAATGCAATATATACACCACTGTCTGAGAATGTGTGTGAATGTGCATTGAGTCTGCTTCTGAATGTGCAGTTTAACTGCCTTTATGAAAGAACTACAAAGTGATAAGCACTTTGGAAAATTCATGGTGAATATTTTATGTTTCAGCAGGCTTCTTTTCCTGGAGGACAAACCTAAGTACTCCTTTTACAGCATTCTAACAGAAATTTACAAAGGAGAGTTAAAAAAGAACACACATTTTTTGCAAACAGGTTTCATTCTTCCTAAAAAGATTTTAAAATCATGTATTCCTGCCTTGGGATTTCCTGGTTTTACACTCAACTCAGAAAGGAAAATACATTTAGTTTGTCAGAACTACTTGGAATAAAGACAGTCACCTTCAAAAAAGGCATATCGAATAGAGGGACAAATGTCAGGTACAGTTCATAAAAAATTCAATACTATCAACATTGTTACTTTTTACCAATTCCTCAAAGCTTACAGTTTACTTTTAAATGTGAGACAGAGATTAAACTTTTTTTCTAAAATACTAATAATATGACAACTTCATATCCTAGCTTTGAAAATAAGCTAAATAAGTCAATAGGGTTCTTGCAACACACACATATTTTTTTCCTACTTGGTGAGGAACATGCTGCCCTATAGATTTCCTTCATTAATTCAAAGCAAAATATATTTGAAAGATTTTATCTATATTCTAGAAAAACAATAATAAAATTTAAGTCAACATGAATGAAGGCAATTTGTGAATATTTTTATGAGCTGAAAAATATTAAAAAAGAATTAAAGTATATCTAGACTTTTGTTCGTGCTTCAAAGCAATATAGCTATCTGTTTTATACTAAGAAAAACTAGTGTTTAGCACAGAGGCAGTGCTTGGTATAAAATGTTCTGTAATCTTGGTTGAAATTAGCAATTTAAATTTGTTGAATGAGGTTACAATGTAATATCTAACGCACAAATCACAGAGATTTGAGAACTTGCATAGCTGTTAAAAAATGTATCAAAGGCCATGGGTTAACAATAATGAATGTATGTTACATTATTATTAAAATATGCAATCTTTGATAATAAATTATTTGTTTTACAAATGCATTGGGGGGTTAAATTTTTTCTATTCATCTGTGACAAGCCATGAAATTCAATATTGCTCACCATGACCAATCCGTGAAATTTGTCAACTTTGTTCCTGATTTTCACAGGGCCTTCCTCTTAGATGAAATGACCTATCGAACTAAGAGCATAGCAGTTTTTTCATCTATGGTAAACCAGTTTAGTTTACTAGGATTTATTATGGGCTTCAGACTTTGAGCTTTTTATGATTATGAACCATTATGTATATAATACCAAACTCATGGCAATTTATCTCACTATTTCTTCAAGTTTCTGAAAGAATGACCCATTTCTAAAATCAGTTTTCAAAGATAGGGTTGTTATAAGAAATAATCTGTAAACAATGGTTGTGGGAAGTCAAAGAGTGCACAAAAATAATAGGGAAATTGAAATCAAAGTTGTTAATTACTTGTAGAATTTCTAACACAAAAATATCAAAACTTATTGAAAACCAAGATTTATATATTGCTCTTACCAAATGTTAAAGAAAGGACTATTTTACCAACTTTATCCTAAGGAATAGGAATTAAATGTAATTTTTACTACTCAAGAAACTAAAAATATGCATTTATGTAGTCTTTCAAGATAAAATGACTATTTTGGAGGAGGGTTTTAATAAAATTGTGTTAATATCTTATAAGATCTACTCTAGCCTCTTACATACTACAAATATGAATGAAAGAAAGCAGAAGAGTAGATCAAAATTGTTAATTTCCCTAAATCTCAATTTAGTTAAGTGAAATATTTTAACATTTAAAAACGTAATTGCTTATTCCTATTTCTACTTGCCATTACTAGCTCAGACACTAAAAGCTAATACTAAAAATATGGATTTATGGCAAATTAACTAACAGTGTGGAACCATTAGGTCTCTTCCAGATTAAGGAATATTTTACAATCACTTAAATTTCTTTTTATTACAGCAAATCACTTTATATAAATTAAAAACTAAAAAATATTTTTAAAATGAGCAAAAAGCCATTAGATAAGATTTTCTTTTTCATAGAGTATCAGGCTATGACTGAAATAACCAACCCATTAATATAATTTGATCATTAATCAACTCAGATAGTGAAGATCAAAATGATCCTGATTGTATTAGAGCCTCATCAGCTGAACAGGATTGGCAAATAAAGATATAACACAGGATTAGGATTAAATTGCTTTGAGAATGATGAAACCCCTGTTGGTGTTAGTTTTGTAAAATGGCTCAATTCACAATATCAAAATGCACTTCAAAACGTTTCTACTTCTTACTTCACATAATTCAGTATGTAACATGAAAATAACTTCATTAAGTCATACTATTTTATATATCATAACAGCTAAAATATATTTGATACTTACTGATATAATTCAGTTAATGGTGAAGTCAAAATTACTAATGTTGTAAAAAGATTATTACAATGGATATGAATTTTAAAAATTTTATCATCTATGTACTCATGAGGATTCAAAAGCTTCTGTACTGATGTGCAAATTGACCAGAGCATGTTTTCAGTGCATATTAAAATTGTTGTGATATCAAGTCTATTGTAAAGAAAAAGAAGAAAATCATGTTAAACCAAATTGTTTTTCTGCTTAGTATATACATTATCATTCATATCCTTATAGTAAGCATATGTAGTAATAGAAACATTTGGTCAGCTACCATAGCTTCAGAGATTAAAGACAGATAGAAAGCATCAAAGATGGCTCTTGAATTTCAAGGTGTTAGATGATGCATAATAACACTATCTTTAGGGATGGTGAGGTTCATAATAATGAAGTATTTTAGGAGAGATTTTTTAAAAATTTTATTTTGTATTACCAGGACACTGCTCAAGAAGCTTGAGTCTTTCTCTGAAATTACATTCAGCAAAAGAGAAGCCAGACTGAAAGAAAATCTGCCATTATGCACATATATGATAGATAAAAGTGGGATGGTAGAACAATTCTTCTCATCCAAGCACAAGCTGTCAAAGAAAGTTACAAGATTGGGTAACATGCTCTCCCAGCAAATGGAAGATGAGGAAAAAATGACGTGAGCAGCACAAATGGAGAAGCCTATAGTCTCAGAAATTCCCAATATTAAATACATTTGTGGAAAACGTGCAATATCATTCATCTTAGTCACAGACTCATTTTTTCATCTCTATATTTTTTGAGTTTTAATAGGGACCGAAACTCTGTTTAAAGATTATTTTGGTATATGACAAATTGTGCCAACCTCACTTAATTTCCTGTTGTTTTTTTTTAATTCACTGTTGAAATGGAAGCCGGAAATTTTGAAGTTATAAAAAAATAAGTTTGAGGATCTTTTAAAATGATATTTTGGGCTATATGTGTAATAAATTTGTTATATATAAAATAAATATTATCTATGTAATAAAAATAGAATTATTATTTGCATAAATAAATAATGTATAATAAAACATATATTAATACATATTATATATATAAATTTTATATGTTGTTTTGGTTATATGACAGTTGGAGGCTACTGGAATACTAAAAGAATCAGTAACTGCCTTTAGGAAGGTTTAATTGTAGTTTGTAACTACTTTGTCTAATTGCTAATTAAATAACTGTAAAACCAAGATACATGTATATACACACAGACATATGTAATCTGATTTCACAATAACGGTGGGTTAGAATTAACCATTCAGATGAAAATATTTATTTTACTTATAAAAAGTTGAAGAAATAACTCTACCTTGGTGTGACATTTTTGTAACCACCCAGAAAATAAAAACCAGAAGTCTCTATAGTATGGCTGATTAATTAAATATACTACCTATTTAATGAACTAATAGTAAATCTGATTTCACAAACATCTCAAAATGACTTGACACATCATAGTCAAAAGTTGATTCAAGATACATAGGAAAAGGATGAAGGTATTCTTTGCTTGCAAAAGGAATTTTACATTTATTCTTTGCAGTTCAATGTTTTAAATGATGCTTGGTCAGTAATTCAAAACAGCCTGTGCAAAATACCGTATTTATGAAACACTGTAGCAGGACCTAAATGCCCTTCAAATGCAGCATGCTTTACAAGAACATGATCAGGAAATGATTCCTAATGCAGAAAAAAAAAAAAAAAAGGAAAAGGAAAAAGCCTTTGATGTCTTCAGTTTCCTTCTAAAATATATTTAGAAAAAAAATTTAACACAGATCTTAATCACATTAGTCAAAATATTTATAAATCAAAAACCTTTTCTTTGTATAGGGCATTGTTGTCATGCAATCACATTTTTGTAATAGTCATTGACTAGATAAGTACCTCATAGTGTTGGACTACATAATTCAGTCTTTAATGCCCAGTGACTGCTGCTCCTTGTTTTTTGTGATTTCACATTTTGTTGAACTGGCTTTTCAGTAACACATAATGGAAAGAAAAGTAAAAAAATAAAAGAAAAAAGGAAAGAAGTAACTAGAATATACTAAAGAGAAAAATGATTAGACAAAGGAATTTCCTTAATGAAAATTCTATTTTTAAAGACTTAAAAAAACTAAAATCCTCCATTTTCTTAGAATCTGAGTCAAACTGACTGCTCCATCACAGCATTGCTGTTTTTTCTCCATTTCAGGACCTAATTTTCTCTATCTTATTTATTAACCTGTGTGTGTGTGTGTGTGTGTGTGTGTGTGTGTGTGTGTGTGTGTGTGTGCTCTAGATTGTCATAGATATTCAATTATTTTTTAGAAACAAGTGGGTTCTGTATACAATTTTAAGAAAAAAAAGCAGTTATTTTGATGCAAGTTCCACATTGCCACTTTAGTATCTCAGAAGAATTGAACAGTACTCCCTCTCAGATGTTAGAAACATGTCAAATATACAAGGAGGTATTCATGAGATCCAGAATTACATTCTGCTTTTTACGAACTGATGAAAGAGTATTCTTGAAAAGCAATCCTTTTCACAACTTCAATTACCTTATCTGTGGAGTTCTTTTATAACTGGGATGGGCTCGAGCATATCTGGAGGCCAGTAGATGCAAAGACTTCTCCAGCACTTCTGCTAGAATATCCTGGGCTAACTTAGCAGGCAGAATGGTCCAGAGATCGTGATGAAGGGCCCAGAAGAAATAATGCCACATCTGGAGTGAGAAGGAGCATCTTTCCCCCTGGCAAAACCACCACACATTAAACAATAGAATCAACATATTCCAAAATGTCAGTTTGCTTCCTGAATCTAATTAGTTCAGGCTGAAAGGAAATAGCTGGAAAGTTTGACACACTAGATGACCAGGAAAGATTTTTGACAAGATGTAAAACATCCTTATTGACAAAAGAACGTATGTTCTATTTCAATTACGAGACCAGATATTCTAGTGCAAATCCAGACCGCAAGCATTTAATTAGCATACCTTCTTTTACCTACTCCTGGCCTAGAGTTTAAAATTGACTTTTAAACAATCAGCTTTATAGTTGCTAAAGAAGTCATGCTACTTTAAGACAGTAGGCTGATTCTTCTAAAATTAAAATTTAATTATTTAATTTGTTGAGGTATGTATATATTTTCTGAGACTATTAGCATGATTAAGATCATTTTATAAATGTTTCAGATTTCACATTATAATGAAATGACTGGGGCAAAAATACACTTATGTACTGCATACTTATCAACATGCATGAAACCAAAGGGGATGGGTAATTCTATCCACTGAAGACCGAAGATTATTACATTAGATTATTTTGTCTATGGAGTTTCAATAAAAATACTAGAAACAGAACTACAATAGTCTGACTGCAAGATTTTATAAAGCCTAAGGCAGATTTTAACATCATTTTTTAATATTTTTATGGTACTTCATACTTCTAAGGGGCCAGATTTTCATTTTTTCTCACCCCCCTACAGACCTCTTTTGTGTGCCAAATTTTCCCTGACCACAGAGGGAGACCCAGCAGTGGCCAAGGCCAGGCGAAACAGGCAGAAATGTGAAGGTAGCCTAAAGTGATTTACAAGCATTAATTAGTTAACAGGCTCTCAGGGAAGTATGTTGGCAGTTTGACCTCATTTTCTTCAAACCAGATCAAAAGATTATTTGAAACAGGAAGAATAGAATGTGTTCTTAACATTATCCTGATTATGTTACTATATCAAAAGTTAATAGTAAAACTTCCCATTTTATCTCTAAGTAATCCTCTTGGGCTTAAAATTTCTGCTCTACTCATTACTTACATTTCTCAAATGAACATCATCTAAAATAAAATCTGCTGTTTTCTTACACCAAAAGTTGATAATTCCTTGTATAGACAGTCCTATTACATATTATTCTTCTGGTAATTTCTTTAATAACTAAAATCTTTTGTAGTCATTTTAATAATAACATAATTATTATCTATTGACTTTCAGGTGGAGCTTATAAATGAGTAGAATTGTTATCCTTGGGTGGGAAACTTTGGCATCAAAATGTCACAGAGTCAAGTTCAAACTGAAGGGGATTTTGACCATTTCTGACTTTCAGACTAGATATGTATCAAACTGTTTAAGAAAACAAATTACAAAATTAACACAGAAGTGGCAAAATTACAGGTTTTCATAGTTTCTTTGTTGTGTGTCATGATAAAGAATGCTTTTTAAATTCCCTAAGGAACAAACAGAGTTTTAAAGTTTGATTTGTTCATACTTACTGTGTTGCATGCTGATTAAAGTGAAACTGAACCAGCTGCATAGGACCAGTATGAATGATTTACACTAACTTTCTCCATGGCAATGCACGGATGCTTATAACAATGTAGCCAACATGATTTCTCATATTTTTCAAAACATAAAATTTCCTTAATTGCTACCTTTTGGCAATAAAGAAATAAAAATAACTTTAGGCACACAGATTTCTTCTCCTAAAAGAGAAACATACTTATTTTTAAGACTTTTTAAAATACAAACTTCATGTTTACTTAAAAAACATTCCAAATGGGTCATCATTCTCACAATTCTCTTCAGAATGTGTATAAGTTGAATGTATGCAAGGTTTTTCATTAAATGAAATGTGATTCATTTATTTTTCTGACCTGTTTCTCTATTTGTTGTCATTTCAAAAGTATTCTGCTAGTAAACATCTGTTATTTTTGTAGACCCACTATAATATAAACAGATGTGCACTTTTATTTAGATTATATATCAGGAAACGAGCAGCTGGGCTTTATTATATAAGCCATTCAATATTATCTTTGAACAGACAATTCTTTATTCTTGGAAAACACAAGTTGCTAAGATTGAGCAGATGTCAACTATACTAAAAACTTAATTTTAAACATGTAATCTGAACACCCACTGTGCCTTCTGACCAACACCTCATCAGAGAGATACTGAACTCTGACTCTCTCAACCTGACAGTTGAGAAAATGGAAAGAATGTATCTAGGTAGGGCTCAGTTGATATCACAAAACATGAGCAAATATTGCTCCATATCTTGTAAATTCTTTCACTATTTCTTTACTATATTCTGCACAAGGTGAAAGGCTCCCCTGAGGTCTGTCTTACCCTTTGCCTCCAGTCAGGCGGATTTCATCTCCTTTCCTCTCAAAACAGTCCTGCCGAAAACATACTGGTCCTGTTCACAAATCAGTTGGAATAATGGGGAGAGGAGGAGAAAGGGGGGTAGTTCATGATAAAACCATGTCAGGTACTCCAGTTGTCGAACAGTTTAAAATCTGTGCTATTTTAAGAAGGTTCTTATTTTTGGTAAATAGAAAAGCAGTATCATTTTATGTTTCTGAGCATAAATAACAACCACACACTCTGCAATTAAATTCTAACTACTGACCATGTAAGTATATGGAAGCTACCGTACCATGTAATCACAGGGTAACTATCTCATTATTTCTGTCTTTGAAGCTAAAGCCTTGTCATAAGATCTAAGAGCTGCATGTTACATGGTAATTTGTTTTTTTTTAAATACTTGGTAACTTCAATAACAGGTTCTCAATGCATCCACTTATTATTTATACTGTACAACTCGCCTAGCTCCCAATTTGCGTAAAAGGAAACATAATACTCCTATGTTGAACATATAGTGAAATGATTCCTGTTCTTCAATGAAAACATCATATAAAATCGCTCATTAGTACACTGACATACTGAAATAGTTTGAAACATGAGATGGACTCATTTTCAACCTCTGTTTACCTCAAGGCAAATTAAGGAGGCTGTGATGCTGCCAGGAGAGAATCCAATACTTGCATTCTTATCTCAGGCTCCCAGCTGCACCATGCCACTTTCTCGTTCTCATTCTACTCACTGCTTTTTGAAGTATGTCAGGTTTGGTAAACCTTATAGGGATGCTCTTACAAAATGACAAACTATCTGGGAAGGGCCTCTAAATGAGAGATGAAATGGCCTCAGAAAAATTGAAAAGTCCTTTAAAAAAGCTTCTTAGTTACATCTTTCTGTTGTGGCAACATCTATTATGTTAGTAACTCAGGCATAAATGGCACCAAAGGAACCTTTAGTATCAGGGAGGTGACAAGAGTGACTCCATTGAATAAAACTCTACTGTTTTTCTCAATACTCTATAATGATTAGGAAAATAAAGAATAACAAAAATCCTAAGCTTCAATCCAGAGGAAAGGGTAGACTGGAAAAGCTATGAAGCCAGGCATGACTGATCAATTTTTTTGTGTGTGGTCAATTTTAATTTTATTGGTTTTGCTTATATTTAATTTGTAAATTTATTTATTTATTTATTTATTTATTTTTTAGTGAGCTCCCTTCTCCTCCCCATCTGCTAGGTTCCAGTTCAGTTCCCACCTGATCTGTGTGGCCTCCCAGACCACTCCAGCACCCTTTGGTTTCCCATTTATCTGCACACTTATTGTTCTTACTGTTTTCTTGTGGAGGGTTCACAGACAACTAATGAATTTTTTTAAACCCTGATTATCTTTTATTAAGATATTATAAATGTTTCATCCTGCCCTGGAATCAGCTTCAAGGAATTTCAAATATTGTGATTTATGTATAATCCATGGGATTTAGGGAAAGGCGAACAAGTGAAGCCTGATGATGAATAATTTTCATCGATCAGGTTTGGTTGCCCTGGGAATCACTTGGCTTTAATTCAGTAGATGTTTGGGATTTCAAACATGGGCTAAGTGAAAATAGGTAAGCTATAAATAATCAGATAGGTCTTACAGTAACCTAAGAAGAACATACATGCGAAAAAAGAAATAAGTACAAATAAGCTGCTTAATAAAAGATATTTATCAAAAATAGAGAAATACATAAGCAAAAAATGTAAGGTTACCTGTAATCCATCCCACTGGGGAAAAAACAAGGTTTGCAGTATTTTGGCATTGTTGTTTCTTTCAGTTGTCATTGTATTCTATTCTATTCCAACTTATTATATAGCACTGAAACATTGCAGCTCAAATTAAGTTATTTTTACTTTTAAGCAGAAGGAGAGTTCTGATGTCTAATTATTTCAGGTTTTTAAAAACTGTTTTTCCCAAGTACAAATTCAATATTTAAAAAATATTATCCTAACAGCCTTCATGTGTTAGTAATGCCAAGCTCATGTTTCTAATTAGCCAGAAAACAGGTAGGCAGTAAAACATATTTGTGTAAAAAGGAGGGATAGTAAACTCAACTTCACACCTCATAGAAAGCTTTGTAGTCATCCCAGTGGTGGCTCTCAGCATCCTGTAAAATGCTTGTAGCACAGACTCTGACGCAGTAGTCCGTAACCTGAAACTGTAGAGTGCTGATGAATTCCTGGTATCGTTGGACAGGCACCAGGAATATGGGTCTGTTCAGAGGGAATGATCAAAGAGACAGAGATTTAAGGCCTGTGCAGTAGGAGGTAACAATCTCCAGTACTACAAATGGTTTTGATTATTAAATATCAATCATTCATTTCCTCCTAATGCAGAAGTCTGCATCCACATTCACTTTCCAAAAAGAAAAGAAGAGAAAAAAAAAGAGCTGGTCTTTGTTTTGCAAGTCCTTTGAAAATGTACATCTGCTGTTCCATAAATATGCACTTCAACTAGAGAAAAACTGCACTGTCAATACATCATTCAAAAATAAAAGTATTCTTTGTAAGCCTATTATTAGAGACCAGTGCATTATTTAGGCATTAGGTTATTGTTATTACAGAAAACAACATGCATTTGTCAGAACCAACTTTTATAAAGCTATCACACATCCCACAAACACTCTCTTTTGTAGATGTCAATTATCTCATAAACTGTTTAAAAATATTCTACAGAAACAAAGTGATTTTGGGCACATCTTGTTTACAAATTTAAGTATGAATCACACCATCAGACTTATGAGAATTAAAAGAAGTATCATAGTATATACTATATCAAGCCAAATTTATTTTATCTTCAGCTATACATATTATGCTTTCTTATGTTTTCTCTCCTAACTAAGGGACCACAAAGACTGAGTACGGAGTACAGAATAGATTCTTGGGCTCACATGCACTGGGGACTGTGCAATCTTTAAGAGAGTACAAGGTCCGGCAGAAAGACCACGTCATATACCTAAGAGACATTTTTTATTCTCTGTCCAGAAAACATAGACTTAGACTACTTATACATGAGAATTAAGGCTGCCAGATATTTTCCTCTCCACTATTAGGGATAGTTTATAACTAAATGGAAGTTCTGAAATTTGTTTACATTGGTCAATAGAATAGATTGAAATGCATTTATGTTCTATATCAGCTCCAAACAGCCTGTTGGCTTAGAAACAAAAAAGAGAAGTGCATATTTCACAACTGTGTATGCATGGGACAAAACCAAGTTTATTTTTCCTTTTCAGTGTAGTCAGCACAATGTGCCTTACAAAATGAAAAGGATTTGTTTGGTCATGTAACAGCAGACAGAAAAGTGTTGCTCCCAGTTACGGTATGGAAGAGGCACGGTCTTTTGGAGGGCCTTTACAGAGACTACCTAGCTTTCCTCCTATGTGTCTGGCTTAATATATCTCATGCTCCACCTTTTGACATTTCCTAGTGAAGACAAATGAACATAATTCTCTGTGTTAATTATTACTTTCTCCTTCTCAAATATTATCATAAAAATTTCACTCCTCTGATATCCAAGCATCACATGTATTAAACATGGCCATCAACTCGAGTGACACTCACTTCTTAGTATTTTCTTTCATCAAATTATCATATTGTGTAAAATGCTGGAAGACATACACCGCCGTGGAAAGCAGGGTGTGCAAGTTTCTCAGAGGTGCTTTGGAAGGAAACTCCTTGCGTCTCTCTTGCAGTCTTGCCAGGACAGCTGTTGCCACTTTACAACAGGCCTCCACAAAGTTTGCTCTCATTTCCTGAAAAGAATCATCTCTGCATGCCAGAGCCAGTGGAAGCATTGTGTCAAGTTTTTCCATGATGTCAGAACAAAACTAGAGAGAAATAAATGTGGCACTGAGTTATTTGTACTCTGACAGCAGCATGTAATGTATGTATTGGGGAACCAAATTCCTAAATAATGAATTTGGCATCAAACAAAAATATAATGACACAACTTCATAATAATAGATTTCTCAGTTGTAAAAAGTTAAGTGTTTTATGTCAGATAAGGAAATACCAAAATGATACTTTTCTACATATGACCTTCAAACCTTATGCTTACCAGACATTATGAAAAACTTGTGAAATAGCTTTACATGACAATACTTTTATTTGTAGTTAATAGAACTTAGAAAATATGTATCCTTAATATCAATACAATTTCCTTATTTTCATTTTTATTTTCTTTTGCTAAATGTTCATTAAAGGTTTTGATTGTTTTTACTAATCACCACACACAAGTAAGGTTCTATTAGTTTAACTTCATATAGAAGCATTAGAAACCATCTCATGTAGCATCTTCTTACTGGGTAAAGAGTCAGCAACTTTCAGAATCGATATGACTAGCTTTTCACTAGCTGTTATGAATCTATTCAAATAGCCAAGGAGGTGTAGAGGACGGGAAGGTGAAGCTTGCCTTCACTCCAAGTTAGCCAAAGTGTTCCCGGGAGAATGTTCTGGAGCCTCAGGGTGACGGTAGCAGAATAAGATTATCTTTAAGAACTCTCTTTTACAAACGTTTCAATCATAGGTTGCTGAACTCATTGTGGATTTAACACTGCGTAACTGTATTTATCTATTTGCATAATTACTTCCTCCTTTCTCAGTATGTTCTATGGCTCTCAAAGCACAAGTAAAGGTGTAAGACTGATGCTAATGAAATGGGGTGTTCGTTAAGGTGTAAATAAAGATTTAAAAGTTGCCCAAACCTATGGAAGACAGTAGCTCCTCAAATTTCTCCTCAAGTCATTCAAGAGGAAAATGCACACAAGCAGTTTTCCCAGTTCCCTGTGAACTCACATGGCACCCCCCCCTTCAGCTGCCTCAGACTCATGGAACAAGTTGGCAACAGGTTTATGTCCTTTTTGCTACAAGCAGTCCATGGACACCAGAGAAGAAAACTGGTATTGGGTACAGTACCAAGTATTTGCCAAGAGACTGCACCACTCTTCTATAAGTTCCTTTTGCAATGCCTTATACTTCAAAAAAAAAAAAAAAAATCTCATTATGCCAGTCCACAGTTTGAAAGGATTTCATTTGATACATGCCTTTGCAGTTTTCTTTGGTTGGTCCTCCTCAGGAACCACATGGCTAGCTTGCCAAATTTGCTGGACATTTACAAGATTCATAGCATAGCTCTCAGTTGAACACCTTTCATTCTGTTCCTGTTGGAGAACTGTTGTAGAAAAATCTTCAACTACTGTGGTTATGCAATGTGCCATGGGACGAGACACTTCTTTAAATGCATTTCTCCAGCCAAAGTCTAGTAAAGTAGCCTGAAATACAAATTTATATGAAGGTATATTAATCTTAGTAGTAAGTGTTTCTATTGTTAAAGATATAAAATTATTACATTTATTCAGCATATTAAATATAGGTATTTTTAATAAACTGTAAAAGCTGTTCTTGTAACCTGAAAAATATTACCCAGGGAATAAAGCAATGTACAAAAACATGTGCCTTCTTTACACACAGTAATATACTGATATTTTATTTTAATTCATCAGTGTATCTAATCGAAAACTTTTTTCAAAATTTAATCTCTTAAATATAGTTCAATAAAACCATCTTTATGAGAGCTGAAAGTTATACTTACTATTTATCACATAAAGCAACCTTTAAGTTCAGTATACTTAATAAAGTCTAAATTATATTTTTATGGTCTTTTTTACAGTTTATTTTTAACTACTGCAACATAAGATAGCATTTAATATTCAATCTTTTATTTCTTTTTCAAAGACAAGCCAAAAAATAGCAATAAGAAATAAATTTCTCAGAGAAAATTCACCACTGCACCTTTCTAGATTTTTACTTCTTTAGAATTTAATTTAGTTTCTGCTCCCACAAAGCGGCAAGTAGCCCTACTTTTCTTCCAGGAAATGAGAATTAAAACGATCTGCATTGTTCTGTTTGCAGGGAGTGGGGGAAGTTGGGGTGGAGGCTAATGTTGCTTGTTTTCTTTTTTCTTTTGGTCTTTGGCTCATATGGCAATATATCTATGAACGCATATTCCCCTAAGTTCTCCAATGTTCCCTAAATACTGAAAACATTATGTGTAGTATTCTGAACCTATGCTTAGTACTAAACTTTCCTTGTTTAATGTAATCTTGTTTACAGTAATAATTCACCTACCCAACTTCAGAAGACCTACCGCTCAATATCTCTGACTGAATTACTTGTTTTCCTATATCTCGTTTTTTTTGTCAGAAAAATAAAAGACCTGAATTGGATGATTTCTATGGTCTCCGTCTAAAATTACAGAGGTTATGATCATTAGCTTAATTTTCTTGTACACACATCCCACTCAGCATTAATTTAATGCTTTCTTGTGTAGGCTATACCAACTAATAAAGGTGATTCATTTTTCAGAGCTAAAATTCTGATTCCATGACTCTATAATCAGAAAAAGTGGCTCTCATTCTCATTAGGCTTATAATTAAGTTGTAATTGAACTTTCCTTTCTGAAGTTTCTTTGGACCTTTAACATCACACAGCCTGAAAACACATCTCTCGTCTTATTTTTACATAATTGATCAATAATTAATCTCATATAATTTTCTTTCTTATAAGTGAAACTTTAGAAATGCCATGGGTATAGTTCTATGCTATAATAGTATTTCCTTGGACACATTTTTGATAGAAATGTAAAAAAGAACCTACTAGCATGAAAATTAAAAATAAAAACAACAGAACTCTGATTTGTTCTCCCCTCCATGGCATGTCTATTCATTTCATTTCATTCATTCATTCATGGAAATATGTTCTGATGAATATTGCCATTAATTGTCATGGCAGCAGTGATGTATGTATGTGTGCAAAATTATTATCTTTGCCTGTGGTGACTTATATGTGATTATAATTTCTTGGTCCAATTGATTTCTCTTTTCAAAACCAAGCACATCAATAGCTCTCTTAAGGAGAAAACCGAAAGTCATTCCTACTCAAATCTCCTCTGAGAAGTATATTTATTTTCATGAAATATCTTTTACTAACTTCTACTCTGCCCATATGATGTTTGGCTTATACAGATTCCAGTTAGAATAGAAAACAGTTGCTAGTTGATCCAAGAAGAAAGAGGGAATAATGTGGCTTTCTGTTCTGTGCACAACAGGTAGCACCTGTTAAATTCCTTACTTCTATTACTTAATGCTAATTTCTTAATACCTACTCTGATTTTTGGGTAAAGCATAATGTATTACTTTGCATTTTACTGATTATATCCCTTGTTTTCTAAGTTTAAACTCTGTTAAGACTCTTATGTTTTCTTCTCTTTTTAAATGTTTACTTATTTTATAAGTCAAGATACATTCAGAAAACAGAAATCACTCTTGGTATGTCAAAGAAAGAATTTTAATGTAGAGTGTTTTATTAAGGTGTTGCCATTTGGAGGAGCCAAACACAGTTTGTAAAGCAAGACAGATATTAATATAGAAGGAAGTCCCTACCACTCTTAGGACTGGAAGAACAGAGAAAGGGGACTCTCTATGGGAGTGTGGTTCTGGGAGCCACCAGTTAAAGCTTACAGTAAGGAGGACCTGCTAGTTGGAACTAGAACCATGGAGGAGGACCGTGTGTGGGGAGCAAGGCCCTTGGAGAAGAGCAAGCACAGCTACTGCTAAAGATGTTCCCTAAAACAAAGAATGGGGAAGAAATACTCTAGGTTCTCTCCAACTTCTACTCTTCATTCTTGCATTAAATGCCTTGTATTGGCCTTTCATTTGCCAAACATTCCTAGAATTCAGAAAGAAAGGAAGTCTAGAAGATGTAATTCTCTACAACACAGAACAGAGCAGGGCAAGAGTGGTAATGGATCTGAGAACAAACAGACACATCCTGGGTACAAGAAAATAAGAGAACAGTTCAAACTATTCTTTCCTCTTTCCTTTGCTTTTTAATCTCCATTTTCTTACATTACAACAATTATTCTGAAACCCATATTATCAAAGTGTAGATCCTCAGTTGGGATGAGAGCAAAGATCTCTTCACTGATACACCTCCCTATTCCTTACATGGAATAGATTGTGTACGACAGCTATGTCCCCACTAAATTCAAATTTCTTCAAAATCTGTAAGTCAATTTTCAACCCAGAATTATTTTTTAGTGGCAAAGAGTAAGAATGCAGGACATTTTGATTCATAAATATATTTAAAGATATATGATGATATTATATATTAATTGAAAAAATACCACATTTTTTACCCACCTCTTGTACTGGCAGCAATTGCTCTGAAGGGATACTGGTTTCATTTGCTTCAGGTTTCTCTATCACAACTTGTCTATTGAATGTCTCCAAAATTCCTATGCCATAGAAAGAAAAACACACACCCACAAACATACATTAAGGAAAACAAACCATACTAGATGTAATTAATAGGCTCAGGTTAAAATTAATTGTGTAGAAGAGCTCTATCTATAGTATATACACACTCATACCCACATAGCAAGATGCAAAGAACAGTCAACAAGTTGTAGGGTGATGTCACCATTATAATAATGACAGGATCAAAATATATAGAGTCCTTTTCCACATATATAACTTAATGAAATTTATATGCTGTTATATCCATATTTGATGTGCATGGGTATATAATCTGTAAAATACAGATCCTTTTGTTATTAAATCATTTTCATGTTGATAATGTAGGATAAGAGTACAACTTAAATATTAATTTCCTTGTTCATTGAAAAATTTAAATTCTGAAGTTCTACATTTAAAAACTGGTGGTGTTCCTTAGAACATTGATACTTCTTTTCTTAAAGCAAGGAAGAACAAAAGCACATGATAAACATCAGCATATTAGGAAAAATTATACTCATTTAATAAGTACATTAGTACTTCATTGGAAAAACATAAACACTGGGACAGATAAGAAGTAATCTCTATCTCTTAAAATGGAAATATTTCCTCAACTTCTGTTTTTTTAGTATTATGGAACTCTTTTCCATGGGGAAAAGATATAGACCTACAAAAATGTAATAAATAAATATGCCAAAAAGAAGCTTTCCACTTTTCTACTGAGGTTCTATTAATTATAGTTTAATTTGATATGAATGAATTGGCATTTATCTAAGTTTTTTCCTTGAACTTGATAAGTGATACTGAATTATACAGTATGATGTAACCTTTTCTTAATTTTAAGAATCTTAAGAGTTATTTTCTCACCTCAACACCCAAAAAACAAATTACCTGATTAAAAAAATGGGCAGAGGATCTGAACAGACACTTCTCCAAAGAAGAAATTCAGATGGCCAACAGGCATATGAAAAGTTGTTCTGAATTGCTGATCATAATGGAAACGCATATTAAAACCACAATGAGATACCACCTCATACCAGTTAGAATGGCTAACATACAAAAGACAAGCACCACCAACAACAAATGCTGGCAAGGATGCAGAGAAAGGGGAACCCTCCTACACTGCTGGTGGAAATGTAAATTAGTTCAACCATTGTGGAAAGCAATATGGAGGTTCCTCAAAAAATTTAATATAGAAATCTTTTGACTCAGGAATTTCACTCCTAGGAATTTACCTGAAGAAAACAAGATCACAGATTCAAAAAGATATATGCACCCTATGTTTAGCACAGCACCATTTACAGTAGCCAAGATATGGAAGCAACCTAAGTGTCCATCAGTAGATGAATGGATAAAGAAGAGGTGGTACATATACACAATGGAATACTATTCGGCCATAAGAAAGAAACAAATCCTACCATTTGCAACAACATGGATGGAGCTGGAGGACATTACGCTCAGTGAACTAAGCCAGGTGGAGAAAGACAAGTACCAAATGACTTCCCTCATTTGTGGAGTGTAACAACAAAGCAAAACTGAAGGAACAAAACAGCAGCAGTCTCACAGACTCTAAGAAGGGACTAGTGGTTACCAAAGGGGAGGGGTAGGTGGTAGGGAGAGGTGGTAGGGGGAGGACGGATGGTAGGGAGGGAGAAGGGAATTAAGGGGCATTATGATTAACACACACAATATAAGTAGGTCACAGGGAAGGCAGTATAGCACGGAGAAGACAAATAATGATTCTATAGCATCTTACTACACTGATGGACAGTGACTGCAAAGAGGTGGAAGTGGAAGAACTTGATAATATGGGTGAATGTTGAAGCCACGATGTTGCTCATGTGAAACCTTCATAAGATTTTTTATCAATGATACCTTAATTTTAAAAAGTCATTTAATGCTTAATGTCTGGGCAAACAAATTTCAAAATCTTATTTATGCCTCCTGGTAGGGCTTCTGACTGATATAGTCATCTAGAAGGTACATGGGTATTTTTGTTGTTTTTTGTTTTTGATTTTTCATTTTTTCTATAAGCCTAATCATGAGTGATTCTAAGTAAACATTCTCTAAATTCCAATTTGTAGGCTATACCAACACCCTTTCGAGAAACTTTATCTGAGTGCATTCTGAGGGAAAGTTTTACTCAGCTCCAGTGTTTCTTAGTCATCTTTCCTCCTCAGGACAGCCTCTGATCTGAGGCCCTGATGAAAGTGACAGAATACTCCATCCAAAATGGATAGTATGACTGCTTGGTAGGTGTGTGTGCACATGCACCATACTCACACTCACAGACACAACTGGGGATCCTGAGGCTGTCTTGGAAAGCACATTTATGAATCTCAAGGGCCCACTGACTGTAGTGTAGGAATCCTGCTTCATCTCTCAACACACATTGCAACACAGAGAAGGTTTTAGATCAGTGTTATACCACTTAACCTTTAAAATGCTTTCTTTATGGCTTGCATTTTATTATGCCTTTTTAAGAAGATGGCATTATAAATAAGGATCAGTTCTAACATTGATAAAATCCTGGTTATTCAAAGATTTTTAAGTAAATAAAAATGAAACTGCAAGGCTGTTAAAAGAAAATATGGAATTCGTTTTTTTCCAAAAGATACATGTAGAGAGGACTTTTCAGGAAACAAAGTACAGAGGCCAGAAAACAACTCTGCATAACATAAAAACAAACAAACAAACAAAAAGTCTGCCTAAGAACCAATAGCAGTCAAAATAAACAGGACAAACTGACTTGGTACCCTCTCTCAAAATGTCCATATCTTTTACAAAAATTGATAGACTTCCATTTTTAGAGCAGTTTCAGCTTCTACAGGAAAAAATAAAAAGAAAGTACAGTTTCTATATATACTCCCTCTCCCCCAGTCCTCAGTTTCCCCTTTTGTTAGCATTTTTTTTTGCCTTTTGTTAGCATTTTGCATTGGTGTGGTATATTTGTTACAAATGATGAACTGATATTGATAAATTATTATTAATAGAAAGTCCACAGTTGACAGTAGGCCTCATTCTTTGTGTTGCGCATGTCTATGGGCTTTGCCAAATCATTATGTCATGTATCCACTATTACTCGAATCATATAGAATAATTTCACTGCTCTAAAAATCTCCTGTGGTCCACCAATTCACCTCTCCTTCCCTCTTTTCTTCTCTAGACAACCACTGATCTTTTTACTGTCTCTATACTTTACTTTTCACAGAATGTCATAGTATGTTGCCTTTCAGATTGGTACCTTTCACTTAGCAATATGCAATGAAGATTCCTCCATTTTTTTCATGGCTTTGATATCTCATTTCTTTCTTTTATTGAAGAATATGCCATTGTATTGATGTACCATGGTTTATTTATCCTTTCACCTACAGCAGAACATTTTGATTTCTTCCAAGTTTTGGCAGTTATGAATAAAGCTGCTATGAATATTTGCGTGTAGGTTTTGGCAGATAAAACTTTTTAACTCATTTGCTTCAAATAACTAGGAGAATGATTACTGGATCATATAAGACAGTATTTAGCTTTGTAAAATACTACCAGACTGTCTTCCAAAGAGGCTATACTATCTTACATTCCTATCAGCAATGAATGAGAGTTCCTCACCAGAACTGTGTGGTGCTACTTCAGATTTTAGCCATTCTCATAGATGTGCAATGGATCTCCTTGTTTTAATTTGTATTTCTATGATGACATATGATGTTGAGCATCTTTACATATGCTTAGTTGTCATCTGTGTATCTTCTTTGGTAAGATGTCTGTTCAGTTATTTTGCTCATTTTTTAATTGAGATTTTGTTTTTTTAATTGAATTTTAAGAGTATTTATTTCATATACTTTGAATACAAGTCCTTTATCAGATATGAGTTCTGCAAATATTTTTCTCAGTCTGTGGCTTTTCTTTTCACCATCTTCATGAGGATACCTTTTTACCTGACAATTCTACTTTAGAAATTTATTGTCCAGACATGTGCACATATAAAACATAGTTCAAGGAAATTTGCTGTATCACTTGTGAAAGGAGAAAGACCACCAAATGTCCATCAATGAGTAATTGGTTAATTAGCGTTCATATGCCAATGGAAAATTCTTCAGTGTTAGAAAGAGTGAGTTGTCTTTATGTAACTCTTAATAAAAAAATAATCTCTGCATAGTAAGACAAGATTTTGTATTACTTTAACACAGGGATATATATGGAAATAGTTGCCTCTGAAATTTAGGGAAACTAGACAACTGGAGTGGAAAAAAGACTTAATTTTCACCAGACATTCTTTTGTCCTATTTAAAAGTTTTACCATATGTGTGGACTACTATTGAAAAAAAATCTTTAAAGAAGAAAAAATAATAAAGATCAAGTTTTAATGGCATGAAGGAACAACACTTTGTTTCTTAATGTCAGTTTACTTTTCTACAGATAGTTCATAAAACCAGCCAATTTAAAAGGTATTTACTCTGGAAAAATAACATTAGTTCAAAGCATAAGCTTTGCAGATCTATTTAGGGAATGAACTGTCTGCCATTGTATAGCTATAGTTCTTAATTATCTTATATTTATCATTAAAAAATTAATTATCTTCTATTTATCATTTCACTCCCAAATAAATTATGCTATTCACTCAAAGTAATGTGCTTTGATGTTTTTATAAACCATCTGCCTATTTTCAAGATGAGTAAGAAATTAACATAAGCTGCCCGAGATTTTTCTTGGTGATGAGCAATTCTACAGTAAAATAGCAAATGAGTTATCAAGCAATTATGATAACCTTTGTAATATAATCTTCCCCACCAAAAAAATTTAAAAGACTGTAAAAAAACCTGATTCTATATAGAGAAGCAAAAGGGATCATCTTAAGGAAAGATTAATAACACGGAATCTAGACTAAGATGCTATCTCATGGTTTTAATGAATGGTGGCATTTTTATATTTGTTTGGAATTCAAAATGGTCAATTTCAAAATTTGGCACTGCAAACTTTATGAGTTCTGTGAACACTTAACCAATTATTTCACCTACTTAAAAATTTATTTACAATTCTATACACTTATTAGTATTGCCTGGAGCAGGTACCCATTTTTGGCTCATCACTCTAAAAATAGTTATTTGGATGCAATCAACATTGATGTCTTTAAGAGTATGCCCAGATTAAGGACCTCAGTAGAGTGCAGAGGGTCACAGGAATGCCAGCTGCTGAAGAGTCTTCCCCTACAGAGTTCAGTGTGGTTCATTTTGCACTTCTGGTTAGTTTCCACACTGTCGCTCTCTTTCATAGAGAGTAGAGGTTGGCAGCACTTCCCTATGACATCCACTTTCACACCCAAATTGGTCTTCATAGGCCCCCATTATGTGCACTACAAAGCAACTTGCCTTGTTGGCAGCTCGAAGTGGGAACTACGAGTCTCTCTTTTCTTCACTGTTCTTTTCTGGCTCACAAGCATCCTCCCACCACCAAACGCTGGATCTGTAGAAGAGACTACATCCAAGAGATAATACTATGAAAAAGTATGAAGGGAAACCCAGGTGGCCACCTTGCAAATTTCCAATGTGGAAGCCTTCGACCTCTCTGCCCAAGAAACAGCTAAAGTCCTAGTGTAATGAGCTTTACAAGCCCTAGGAGCCTCTTTACCTTAACTACATACGCCTCCCTAATACAATCCCTTAACCATCTAGCTAAGGAACTCTTAGAAGCCATTTGACCCCTCTTAAGACCCCCTAAGAGTACAAACAATCTTTCAGAAGATCTGAAATCTTTGATTCTTCTGAGACAAACCCTAAGTGTTCTTCTTACATCCAATTGAAGCAGCCATTGCTCTTTGTCATTGCTGGGGCTAAAGAAAAAATGAGGGCCAAGAAACCTCCTGGTTTAGATAAATCTCAGATGCCACCTTTGGAAAATTTGAGGAACTGCCCAAAGAACAACTTTATTCTAAAGGAGCATTAGAAGTACCCCACAAATCAAACTCAAGGCCATTCCATGAGATACAATCACTTAAAAAAAATACAGTAAGGCACCATAACAGACAAATAATATCCCATCATTTTCTGAAATGATCAAAATAGAAAACCATCAAATCATGACCAAAAAAAGCAACTAAATATAATGACTAAATATCTTCTCTTTCTCAGAAAGTATTTCTTGTGGTTCTACAAAATCTATTGTGTCATATTCAAATTACTAAGAGCACTGCCAATTTGGCTAAATCAACAATATAGCAGCAAACATCAAAGAAAAAAGTAAAATATTTGGTTAATCATCTTTATATTTTTTCTATGTGATGTTAAGCACCTGGATATTTTTTTAAACATCTGGACAATGAAAAAAAAAAAACACGTCACTTTTCATCACATTGTTTTGGTTACACAGACATAGTAGACAACTTTTTCCAAGACCTTTATTAGCAAAATATGCTGTAATCAAAAGAAAAACACAGGAAACCAAATGACTTGATTTTTCTCTTCATTCTCTCCCCCACAAGATTTCTAAGCCAAATATTAACTATCAAGATAACTTAAGACACATTTAGTTTCCTTAATCATCCATTTCAAGGAATCTTTTTCTTCTTGATTTAAAAAACCAATGCATTTGATAAGAACTGATTAATTCAGTTACACTGAATAAAATATTTAAGATTTTTCTTGACAATTTCCTTCAAGATCATTTTTTTCAGGAGGCCATTTACGTAAAGTTATGTCAGATCAAATCAATCTTGGCTTTGTTGTGAAAAATATGAATTTCAACAACGAAGAAAAATTGGTATCACAAGGGGATGTTCTAGTATTTAGACACTTCTTATACCTGTTCTTCAAAATTCCTCCCACATGCTATGTTTCTTAATCCACAAATGTACACTATGTACACTATTATTAATGTGATATTGAAGTTGCTTTTATCTGCCATGCTTCTTATATGATGACAAATTTTGGGTAAGGTAGTATATTGTGGCATAATTATATATTTTTTTCTGTTGATTTTGTTCAATAATGGTAACAACTGATCTTAAATAAAAAGCATTCAAGAGTCTCAACATTGCTTGATCTTAATATAATGGGTTCAAATCAGCTTTTTCTTTTTATCTGAAATTAATATGTCAAAACTTACTTTAATTCTTGGCCATTTCAGTATTATATATTTATGATATAACTGTAACACAATTCTAATTTTGAATGTATACAGTCCTTAAGAGAATACAGTTCTCAAAATCGACCTAATTTCTCTGGGTCTGGGCTAGGACCAATGCAATATGAGCCTAAATGGGTAAATGAGCCTAATGTGTTGGAGTCCAGTCTGTTTCTTGATCCACACCTCAGGAAGATCTGCTAGAGAAATGGGTGAGGGATGCCAAATCTTAGCCAAGTATGATGGACGAGTACGAACACCAAGTGTCAACTGCTCAAGGCATCAACATGTCAATCAAAATTAGGATGTCATATTTCTCTACTCAGATCTCTCTGTTGCAGACAGTTCCACCTACAGGACCCTCTAGGGCTCACATTATCTCCAAATTGAATCTACTTTTTTATTCTCTTTTAATTTTCATATTTTCTGTCTTATATTGTCATTATTTCCCCATTGGGATTTTTGTCAGTTTTAGAAATCTGTAATCCACTTCCATTTTTCTTCAAATTATCTCCAACTTTGGAAAAATTATCTACATTATTTACTTTGTAATTTAGTATGCTACTTTAAACTTAATCTGACACGTAGAATGCCAGTAAGCTATGCTTAATATAAAACAAACTCCAGTCCTGTAACTTTTCTATTATTTACCTAGGCAAAGTAAATAGAAAAATATAAAAGCAAACACATTAAAGTATATATAATTCCTTAAAAGAAACCAGGTTTTGGAATTTTCGGATTGATTGTTTTGCAAATGCAGCAACTATTCTAAATTTATTCTCTTTAAAATGATATATGGTAGTGTGTAAAAGAAAACTTTGTTTCGTTCACTGTGTTATACTTGAAAATCTCAGCAAGTATAGATATGAACAGAGCACATAACTATATCTTCAAATTCTACTTTTAATGTCAGAAATATTACTTCAACACACATTGAACAGCTTTCTTCAAAACGATTTTGTTAAGACAAACTAAAAATAATGTAGAATTATAATTACTACTGTAAAACCTACTTCATTCATTATTTATGATATGCTAGAGATAAAACATTGTTTTAAATGCTTTACATACACTCAATCATTTAGTTCTCACTACCCTACAAAACACATTGGAATCTCAAGTATCTAATCATTAAAGAAAACAGAGAATATTAGTTCAGTTCCACACCACAGTTTTGGAGACGAAGAAACTAAAATATAAGGTACTAAATATTTTGCTCAAGGTCGTCTGGCTACGAGCAGCAGAAATGTGCTCTTAGATGATTCAGTCTGCTTGTTCTTTACACAGGTCAAGCTGTGTTTCTTTAAATTAAAATATATATATATATATATATATATATGAGATTTTAGCTAAAGACAGTTATTCAGAACTGACTTATGATGTTTTGTCAAATGAAATCATGGAATTTTCCATGCATAAATGATAAAAATGTAATTCTATGGTATGCATTATACTTAATGTTTGAGAAATCTATCACGTAATTTTTTTTTCAGGTAATGGTATAGATTCAGTGTCAGGAGGGGAAAAAAGAGAGAGGTATAGATTTACAAATTTAAAAAAAAGAACATTACCTGAAGTATTCCTGAGTGATAAAAACAGTTCTTCAAACAATTCTTGAACATTTTTTTCCAGCTTCAAAAAGGATTTTATGAGCTGTGACAAGAATTTGAGTTCATCTAAAGAGAGGGAAAAGTTTCCTTTCTGTGGACATTCAGAAGTAACTGAAAAGAGAAAAATGAATAGTGTTGTACATTTTGTTTGTTTTCTCAGTAAATACTAGGATGATCTATGTGATTCTATAAATCATTAAAACTATCAAGATCTTCAATAATTAAACCAAGTTTATTCTTTAAGAAATACATACAAAATCTCCTAGGAGAGTCTTTTTCTGGGAAGCTGGAGTATTCTGTTTGATGCAAATATGACAAATAATACTATTGGTTCTCAGAGTTGTAAACAGGAATATAATTCAGTTTTGTAAATCACACCTTACACAATTCTATTTTTTATAAGTCTGGTGTAACTTGAATCTAGTCACGAAGAAACATCAGACAAACCCAAACTGATGGACATTCTACAAAATAGCTAACCCCACTATTTTAATATGATAGAAAAATAGCTGGTCTATAGTCTTCAAAAGTGTGTGTCACAAAACACCAAGATTAGGATACATGATCAGTCTTTTATTTTATTTTACTATAAAGGATATCACTGGGGTAATTTGGTAAAATGTAAGGCTTACAATCCAATGCTATTCTTGCATGACTGTTAATTTTCTGATTTAGACAATTATACTGTGGTTGTGAAAGACAATGCCCTTATTTTTAAGAAATACACATTGAAATATATAAAAATAAATATCTGTAACCTAGTCTAGGTTCAGGAAAGAAAGTTTTGAAAAAGAGAATGCAACTATAGGAATGTGGTGAAATATTAACATTTGAAAATCTGAATGTTTTTGTTTAAGTCTGAAATTAAAATAAAAATGTAAAATAAAAAAGACTAGATAAAGGACATGCCGTTAAAACTTTAGAAGTGTTGCTCCTGCATCATGAAAAAGAAGCAAATTAACTTAGCTGTTGAATCTAGACTATATAGTTCATGAGATATTGTTTTAAAATAACTTCTAAGTAATTGATATTTATTACTTTCATTAAGAAGAATACAACTTAAGATAAAGGTTCATGTCTTTCCTTTTATAATTATGTTACTTACAAAATCAAACTACTGTTTTAATAGAAAAATATCTTACACTCTTTAGAAGTATGGAGAATAAGGCTGAACTCACCAATGGCACTTTTGAACAAGTTTTCCAGGGTTTAAAGAATCTTTCTTTTATTATTGCCACTTCTTAAAACAAGTATTTAAGACATGTCTTGAGGTTTAATTACAAACTGGAAAATTTGTACTCTTATAGAGTATACATAAAATGCCTTAGGAAAGAAAACACTGAGACTGTTACTTAAAATAGAGTAAGGCCAGTGATTCCTTGTGAAAAAAGATTAACTTTGTGACATGGATTTAGAAGGAAGGTTCCAGAAAAGTAACAATTCCCTTCAGTTAAAACTTAAAATGTTGGCATCAAACTTGTAGCATGTGATACAGTTTTTCATTGAGGATAAAATAATGTCATGGTATCTTTGCAGATAATATGAAAGAAACCTGTCAACCAACTTAAACTGTGGAATTTAGTTTTCAAACAATAAAAGAAAATGCTTCAAAAATCTACAAGTACCTATAAAAACCATTTCATCTCTGAACAGATGTTATCCCTGCATACATTAAAGTCTGTCTCCAAACAGCCTTACTCACACCTACCGTTCCTCTAAAGGCACAGAGAATATAACCATAAACAACCAGGACATCTAAATGAGATTTTGCTACTAAAATTATGACCCAAAACTAAAAAGAGAATAAATATATTACAATCCAATTAGCCATTGCTTGATTTTCATTTAGCCTGTTTATGTTTTGCTCATGGAGATGGAGGTGCTGGTTTAACCTCCTAAATCTTAAGTGATCCTTATGTAACTAAACGTTTATAAGTCAAATTTTCAAATACTTTAAGGGTCCTTTCTAAGTCTTTAATAGTTTGACTAGAAATTAAACATATTTAAGAAGGCTTTGTATAGCTCAGATCTAAATTAGAGGTATTGTGAATGCTTATAAAGTAAGCCAGATGCATCTTCCCCAACCAAAAACACAGTTTTTAAGAGTCAAAACACTATAACCTACCAGTGCTACTTATTTAAAAATTATGTAGGGTCTGAGGATTCTACCTGAAGAGGTCTTACTTTTAAGACCTAGATTTAGAAAGATCTTGTTATTACAGAAATTTAACAATATTGAAAGGTAAATCTATTTCAATCCAATGCATCTTTATAACTTAATAATGAAAGAGGACAGAAAAATATGTATGACCTAAATCTAATCATTATTGTCCCAAGAAGCAGTGATTATGGTAGAGGTCCATTAATTAGTAGTTCTTGTTTCCTATTACTTATTACCTCAGTGTTCTCCCATGAGGTATTGTTAGGGTTCTTAATTTACAGGGAAAATAATTCTGTGAAAAATTAATTTCATAGAAGTCCAATTAAAGCAAAATTAAACACAAAGGATGAAATAGCATTTCCCATACTTGTCTTATTTTCTTCACAGTCACCTTAGCTCATGATTTGTATCTGCCTAAGCATATGTTTTTCTATTCCTTAGACCCTTCACTGTTAACCACCAAATCAGTAAAGGGTTTCACCAGCAGAGATTCCTTTTATTTTGTCTTCACTAAATTAATTTCTCCTCCTTTCAAGATTCTGTTTGTTCTCTTCTCCATGCCACCTCTCCAGAAAACCTTATCTGGATATAGTCAATCCAAGAGTTCTCTTTCCCTGTCTAAGTCAATCTGGCCTTTAGCATTTTTTTTTTTATCACTGTGGAAATGTCTTGCTTCAAGAAACTTTGGACATACAAGTTTATACACAAGCAATTATGCTTAGCTGGCTACCCTTTATTGCTATAAAATATCTGAAGTAGTGATTATTGCTTTATTATAGGATGAGCTCCATGATTCTCAGGAAATACAAATTTCTTCTAAAGTCTAATAACATTATTTTTTTAAGTTGTATTTCCATTTTAGAGCAAGACTTCAATTTACCATCAACTAACAATGAATAAGCTAATGTTACTAATAACTAGATAGTTGAGGTTTTTTCTCTATATATAATTTTAATAAAAATTTTTCTAAAATACAATAGAAAATTATTTGCTTTCCCATTAAAGTACTTAGAACACAATTTAAATTTTTCTTCATGACAAGGTTATGATACAAGTTACTTACTATTATGCTGTACTCAGGGACCAGTGTCTGTCCCTCTGTTAAAGGGCATTTGAAAAGGTTGCTATGATCAAATAGGTTTGGGAATTACTACATACCAAATACTACTTAAAGTGATTCACAACACAAATTAGCACATTAAAGTCTCTGTTTACATCTATAATTTTGGGAAAATTTTTAAAACAGCATTTCTCAAACTTCTTTGACAAATGAACATTAGTGTTCAAACACTTCTATTAACTTTTGGGATTTTCTAAAAAAACAACTGTTTAGGGGACACTGCTCTAGATTACAGCTGACTGCTTGAATATCTGCTTTATAGTGTTTCCTCCCATTGGTAGATCTTTTGCACTGGGTTCCTGTTACTGGTAGTGTAACTGATTTTACCAGTATTTGCTTCCACATGAAAACTATTGCTCCTAGCAGCATCATGGCATTATGCAGAACCTTTTGAGAAACTAATGAAAGTCTCCTAAGTCCCCATCAACCCTCTCATTTGAAGAAATCCAGGTAGTCACAGTTTCAGGGCTAAAGAGACCCACATGAAGTTCATGGCTCACTTAGGGTAGTGTGGCCAGGACTTTCTGAATTATTAAATATTCCTAGGACATCAGATTCTGTCTATACAAATGCCCCAAGTGAGTTTTCTGTACACTAGAATTTGAGAACACTGCCTGAGGGACCATGAGCTCTAGCCAAAACTCTTGTGGTTGAAAACGATTCTCTAGACATAAGAAAATCTGGAGATTTCAGTCTCAGCAAGTCAACCTAAGAGGTGTTATTGGGCAAAATATTGAGTCAAAAATGAAAATAAAACTTTATTGTTTTGATGGTCAAGAATTTTTTTTTTTTAATTTCTGGAAGAAATATGGAAAACACCTGTAGGAAATTTCTAAGAGCATATCCTATACATTTGCCTAGTTAGAAGAACTGCCCCTAGAAACACACCTAAAGGATAGTTGGAGTGTTTGAGGCACATTCATGACAAATATGAAATGATATCCCTGAGGTCAGATACTATGTCCAGTTTACCACAGTAGCTCAAGAACCCCTAATTTCTTACACAAAGTTGGCACTCAGAAAAACTGGTTAAAGAATAAATGTATGAAATCCCTTGGGTCCTAGAAAGAGCTAGGTTTGGCCCAGAACAAAGATTTTATACCTATTCCTAAACTGCACTCCTCAAAACAATAAATATTTATAGATGGAATGTCAATAAACAGATAAGTAAAGAAATACACAAATTTTGCATCCATTGACAGGATCTGTCATCATGATCTGAAGACAGGTATACATATGGAGAGAAAAGTCCTGACACTGCTCTCTACCAACAGTGTGGCTTTGGACAGTTACATACATTCCTTTTAGTATTCTGTTTGACAAAAGAGGTTTGAAGATAATTTATAAAACAGAAAATGTATGCAAAAGGATATAAAATCAATGATGAGCTGGTAATTTGGTAAAGCAATTGCCTCTAAAATATAATTTTTTGTGTGTGTAAAAAAACTAAAATCATACCTTAGAAAAAAAATTTCACCATGAAAAAAAAGATATTCATAGAACTACTGTTCTAAAATTAAAAAAATTTAAAAAATGGAAACTCTCCTATCTTCCTCTCTCTTCTCCATCTCTTTCTATACAGATAGATACATATATACATACAGACATATCACTCATAGCAACTATAGACGATATACTTAGAGGAGATTTTTACCTAGTGACTAACAGTTAAAAAATTAACTCTGTTCTCTTGTAGCAAAATTAAGAACATTGAAAAAAATATAAAAGGACATTAGGGCCCCTCACATTTGATCCACAACAAAGCAGTATTTGGAATAATTATCAAAGCCCAGCTAAATCAGACAAACCATAAAAATACGGGTAGTGGCTGAAAGCACACATATTATTTTTCAAAACCATTAGCAACAGAATTCTTGTTAATAATAGCATTAAGATACAAGAGAAAATGAGAAGCTAGAACATCAGATAACCTGAAGCCGGTGGATCAGTGTAATAGGATAAAAGGAGCACATTTTAGTTTTCCCAAGAAAAATGAACACTAGCCACCCTATTATTGACTGTAAATGGATCCATTTTCTGTGAGGAAGTATTCTTGGTGCCACCAGACAAGTGATATAAAAAGGAGGTGACACACAAAAGCTATTAAGAGTCTCATTATTCCAGACGAAATTCATGACATAATCCAAATGGAACATATTTGTTCCAGTAAAGAAAACTTTTTAACAATATTACAATAGCAAGTCAGCAGGAACCACACAAGAACACATAATAAGCATCCTTTTTCCTGTACCCAAGTCACTTCCTGAGAGCAGGTGGGACTTTGGAGAGCGCTGTGGTATCCCAGAGGCCTGACGGGACCCTGTGCCTCCTTGAGTGCCGGCTTCCATAGAGTCACACAGCAGGGGAAGGAATGGAATGCAAACACCATGTCCCATGGTGTGTAAAGACCTTCTTTGTCATGTAAGCCTAATTAAGTAGATGGAAAATCATGGAGACCCTGCAGGCACTGTTTTTTGTCACATACACTTAGATGAAATTAAAATAGTTCTTTTCCCTTTTCTCCAGCATTTTTTTTCAACTTTCAGTTATTTTTTAAATTTACATGACTATGAAAGCATTTGAGGCAAAACTAAGACGAGGGATATTTCCACCTTAGTTTTCAAAACTGAATTTATTTTCTTATCCCTTTTGAGAAAGCTTCCATATGTAATACCCCAAACAGGGTAAGACTTTAAGTGAATAAATGATTAAAAGGATGAAGGGATTATTTTTGAAATGAACACACAACCCGACACAAGCTGAATATGTGGAAATTTAGATACTCCACAGGTAAGTGTCAGGCCCCCTCTTTCATACGGTGAGAGAATGGAGAAGGACCTGTAGGGAAAGCTGAGCCTCAGAAAGGTTCATGAATCTGAACTGAAATCAGAAATAACTTAACTTTTACAAGCTGGAGGTCAGACTCCTCCACCTCTCTGTCTTTCCCCACTTCAACTTGCCCCCTGTGTGTTTTTTATATGGCATACTGTTTATAGTATCACAACCCAAAGCCCAAGGGCTAGTACAGTGGAGTAGCCAACAGTGGGGGACTATGCCCCAGCCAGCCAGAGGTCAAGTCCTGACGCTGCTCTCTACCAACAGTGTGGCTTTGGACAGTTACATACTGTCGGCCTCGCTGGTGTAGGGGCTGCAACTGAGTTAACTTATTAGAGAAGTGTCTGAGAGCTAGTAAGGGCAGTATAAATGTTAGATATTATTACCGCCTCTTCCGGCCCTCAGATCCCAGGCCAGCTTAGTTTCCTATTCTCATGCTCCTTGCTGTTTTACCTCTCACATCTCTTCATTGTAGCACTTGGCTATGTCCACATATAATTGGGAGCTGTCTCCTAAAACTTTAATCTCCTAAAAGTCAGAGGTCTTTTCTCCCCATTATTACATTCCCACTGTTTATCATAGTGCCTACATGAATAAATGGCTTCAGTATGATACATATTGCTGAGTGGCAAAACCTGCTGCTTTTAGCTCATATTATATGGCTTTTTTCCCTGCCATAAACATGCTTCTTTAGTAAAACACCAATAATGAATGAATTTATAATTAATTACTGCATGTCAGTTTGAACAGGAAATATTTTGGGGAGAAAGAATGATAAACATAATTTCAGAGTCCTGTTTTGCTAGAAATTATGTAAAATACTACTGTCATTTAATGGATTCCATCTCTAAGTTTAACACTCTCAATGGTAGCCCTGCTCTAGGACCTTCCACTGCTTCTTTGCTGTGTCAGCTCTTCAAAATACTGGTTTTGTGTGTGTGTGTGTGTGTGTGTGTGTGTGTGTGTGTGTGTGTGTGGTCATCAACTTTTTAGAATCTAGTATAAGCTGTGCAACTGTGTTCATAGGAACAATGTTTTGCATATAATTCTAGGAGGTCTCAGATCCTTTGAGGTTTTAGGGTTCTTTGGGTCAGCTGGTTAAGGCCTCTGCCTGGGTCTGACTTATGAGAAGTAGATCCCAAGGTCTCCCGCCCACTGAGGAGACCTGTAGCTCTTAGAAATTCCTACTTCCCTTTGAAAGAAAAATAGGTTGTCCAGCTTCTACCTCATAATCTCCATATCACTTGTCCCATGTGATAAAAGATCTCAAAACAATTATACAGACAACTAACTCTCCTGCCTACTAGATAAAAGCCAGGGTAAATCAAGGGCATAAACTGAGGATAACTACTGCTCCACCCTTTCAGGAATTTAGACAAACGCAGAGATTAGCACCAAGTGGCCACTGCTTTGATAGTGCCGAACATTCTCAGAAAAGATTGAACTGCTAGTATAAACTATATATGTATTTCCTACACCTTCTTTCTCTGCTTGTCTAGGTCAAGAGAGTTGTTACTCTTAATTTTGCATCCATTGACAGGATCCATCATCATGATCTGAAGACAGGTATACATATGGAGAGAAATGCCACCCCCTGAGAGCCCCGACATGGCAGGGGGTTTGTTGTTCCCTTTGGGGGTGCTCACAGAGCAAATACCTGCCAAGAGAAACCCATCTGTCTGAAAAGGGTGGAGATGGGGTCATCCTGAAGCTATTCTTCTGGGTCAATGAGAAAAACTGAAAAGAAACTGCTTCTATTATTATTCTTTTGATTCCCTGGCCAGCACTGGCTCCACTGCATGTTACATCACCGTACTGCTAAATGATAACAAAACTCTCCCACACTCCATTCCATCTTCTCTGGCAAAAGCTGCCAGTATTACATTAGCAAAGGATTGGACACCTCATTCATTTGCCAAAAGTATAATACTGGTGTCCCTCTCCTATTTTCTACCTGTCCTACCTTATTTTTTTGACTGAGAGCATGAGAGAGAATATCTGACTCCGGGTGTGGCCACTGTTAACTGAAGATGCTAATCAAAAAATGGCTCATGTTTGAATTCAGCCAAATTTGAGAACTGTACCCAGGCCAAATTTCTGGATATTTTTTCAACTGACTTTCCTTTTGTTTTATGCTGGCTTAATTCTCAGTTATAAATACTTGGATATGCTCACCCTTTCACAGAACATATTAATAAGAAGATATCTCTTGTATAATGAAAAGGGTTTAAATTCTAAGTACTGTATGCTAATGGTACACTATTAATGAAATATCTTCCCAATATCTTTTTCTTGGCCTCATATTTTGCTAGAGTTCAGTTAACTATATCTCCTACCATATGTGTTACTTTCTATTATCATAACCAGAAATTAACCTACAGAAAAACTTAAACTAAGAATTCAGTTTATAGTCTAGGGCTGTATGTGAAAACTGCTATTACCTTTTTTTAAAGGAATATGCCATGACAGAGATGTTACCTTTTTGGCTCTTAATAAAACATGTTAAAAATTAATTTAAAAAATTTAGCACTAGAATAAAAATAATGTCATCATTTAAAAGATGGATTTAAGTTAAGATATCTGCTGAACATGCTTCCTAATATATTTTCTATTTGGATTACAACCTTTCAAATAAGGTTGAACATTTTTCCTCTTTTATACTAAAAAATAAAGAGTAAGATTCTCTTTAAACTTTTTTATCAGGTAGGCAAATTATAATATCTCTGAGTGTATGTCAAAATTAGTATGAGAAAAGATAGTCATGGTGATAATAGTGATCACATACCTACCCAGAAAGTCATACTCAAGAGCTCATTATTCTCAGAGTTGGGCAGGCTTTAGACTTAGGTAAGCCATTTCCCAGGTGTGATGGCACCTTGTACAGCAAATTCTACAGTTAATTTTACCTTTATGGCTGCCTTCCTCACCTAAGAAATAGTTATTCAGCCATGCAAAGCTGTATTTCCTTCAGACTTCAAATGTGACTTTTGAGCATGTTGGTGCCAGATACCACCTTTTATACTCTTCCTTCAAAAGGTCTATGAGCTACAAAAAAGCATCTTTAAGTGGGTTTCACTGCTAATTCAACAAAGATTTGCCTTGTGCCTACAATGCACCAGGCACCATGTAACACACACCACTTGTGGTGCCGAGGGGAGAGAGGTACAGAGAGATCTAAAGGCAGGACGGGGGTACTAAGAGGGACCATGTCTCTCCAGTCATTAGCAGCTCCTGAGGCCATCCATGTCTCTTCAGAGTGAATTTAACTCTATTTAAGTTTAGGCAAGAAGAGAGGCATTAGTTTGGATATATTAAGAAAAAAGCAGAGCTAAGGAAAACCCATGGATAAAAGACAAATAGAAGAAATGATCAGGAGTTGATTGTCAGCCTATTTTGATATAAATGGTCAAACTGGGCTCTATTGTTCTGTTATGATTTATTTCATGGGAACAATTTGAAATGATGTTGAAAAAAGTAAATATAAAATAAATTAACATGTGTTTAGTTTTTTCTTTTTTTGAGCATATAACCAAATCTTGGATGACCTTGATTTTTATATTATAATAAAAACATAAAACTGTATTCAGTAAGCACAAATATTTTAGAATTCAATTTCCATTGAATTTTGAGTCCAGTGCTGTTGATGGTTGGGTTGTGGAATTTTGAGTCCAGTGCTGTTGATGGCTGGGTTGTGACCAAGAAAAAAGGAAGACAAGAGCAGACGGAAAGGGAGAAAGAGAAAGGCAGTGATGGATGAGACAGGAGGCAGTCCCCTCAGACAGAGGTTGGTGCATTACAGCTTCTGGGACAAATATGCCCCATAGCCTGTCTTGGTATGGTCTGGGAGCTAGCTGGCCTTTCTCACAGAAGGATGGGGGAAAAAAAAATCAAAATGAGACTATTTCATGGCATAAAATTATATGAAGTTCAAGTTTCAGTGTCCACAATTCAAGTTCCACTGGAACATATCTACACTGACTCGCTTACATATCGTCTATGGCTTCTTTGTGTTACAACAGCAGAATTGAGAAGTAGAGACAGAGACTGCAGAGCCTGCAAAGGCTAAAATATTATCTATTTACTTCCTTACAGAAAGGGATAACCTCAGCCTAGAAGAGAAGGAAGAATGCAAAAGAGAGAACCAGTCACAGCTAAGTGTCACACAGAAAGCAACCATGGTTAGAAGGGGGAGCGGCCAGCTGAAATGGAGATAAGTAATTAAAAACAGCTGCTAACAATGTTAACATGCTATATGGTAAAAACTTTATATGCATTAGCTCTAACCTTCACCAAAACTGTCATGAGGAAACTGAGGCTCACAGAAGGCAAGTGTGGATAAAATGAGAGTTCCTGTGGCCAGGATTCTCACCTGGCCCTGGTTAGCTAGCTCACTGCACACCTGTGGGCAATACATGGCTGTTGACTCTTTAAAAAGAGCTCCACCCAGTGCCCTGGGTGTGACACAGTGGCAGGGCTGCAAGGCTGCAGGAGAGCAGAGCAGAGGCTAGAGTGGTGGCAGTGCTGAGGACAGAGGCCCAGGGAACGGCTGTGCGGGACAACTGTGCAGAGAGGCCCAGAGGACAGCTGTGTGGACAGAGGGACCCAGAGGCAGAGACCGGCTTGCTGCATACAGACTCGCTCTGAGTGAATGGGATTCTAGTGACTGACCTGCTACCTGGAAATAAAGTTGGAAATAACCCTTTCACCCCAAGAACGTTTTGCTGTCATTTTCTTTGGTCACACTGAATCCATAGCAAACTTGCCCGGGGCTGAAACCCATTGGCAAGACACAAGTTACTTATGAGAGAGGGACAGTGTGAATGTACTCTTTGAGAAAAACAACAGTGACACCAGATTTCAACTGAAGAACAAAGTTTGGAGCTCAGGAGATGATTGCTGTGAACAGTCTGAATCTGTAACATCTATATTGGAGTAATACAGGCAATTTTTGACCATCAACAAGACTCAAAGTACACTTCAGCCAAAACTAGGGATCATCTATTATTTGTATCTTTTCTGTCAAACAAGTTCTATCAATGATAATAATAGAAAGTAATAAAATAATACTTACTATGTGCCAGGTACTGCTGGAAGCATTTTCCATAATTTACAACAACCCTTTAAACTCTGAGTAAAGCACTAATATTAGCATTTACCTCTGAGGCATGCAGAGGTTAAATAAATTGCTCAATGTCACAAAACTCAGAAGTATCTTTTAAAATACAGTATATTGGTACCAAACTATAGCAGGCATCAGAATCAACTGGAGACCTGTTAATACACAGATTGCCATGACACAATCAAACTTTTTGATTTAGTAAGTCTGGGTGAAGCCTTAGAATTTATATTTTTTATCATATTCCAGGTGATGCTGCTCCTGCTGATTTGGAAACCATGCTCTGAGAACCACTGCTCTATTGCCTATTATTTCTTTGGACTCCCACCCAGCCATTCTGTTGTAATTTTTAATGCTTTGCCTCAGCAGAAACTCTCCTCAGAATTCACACTTGGATTCTGGGGGGAAATGGCCTTGTCAGTGGTTTCCTTATCTCTTTCTCCCAATTAGGCTAATCTACCATAACACCAGACAAGTTATATTTCTTAAGCACTCTCTCAAGTTATTGTCCAAAACCCTTTAACAACAGCCATGTATAGTTTAAATATCAAAGACTGTTTCTCAAGACTCTGTAATCTGTCCTTACGCTAGGTATCACAGCATGCATTCAGACATCCACTTATTTGGCATATTTGTTTTTGTTTGCCCAGCACTCTTTGTCCCCTTCTAGTAACAAGATGATCCCTTCACCAATTAGAGGCCTTCCCTGAGACTTTTTTATCTGAAGCACCCAGAAAGCTGTTAGGATGTGAGCAGGAAGCTGCCAGGAGCCACATATTCTTATTAAGTGGGAAAACTAGCTTGAGAATAGTCATCACATAGGGAGAAACCAAGACAACAGTTGAAGAAATACAGCTAGGAAGCTCAATTCCAGTTGTTCAGGTCTCCAGAAATCCTCCAGTTCCTGTCCTTCCAGAGACTGATTTGTTTGGTTCTTTCTTTGATTGTGTGAACTATCATTCTTCCTTAATAAATGCTCCTCCCTTTTTGGCATAAGCAGAGATGAGGAATGGAAGAACAAAGATGCTCCTTGCAAGCTCAGAGTCAGGGCTAATGCCTTCTTCAGTTATATACAGAGTATCTCCTACGTGCCAGCCATCATTCTCTTCACTGTCTCCAACAGCATTCTCTACTGCTAGTATAATCTGAGCTGCAAGGGAAGCTCTTTGCCTCTGCCTATATGAGGTCTACTCATCCTTCAAGGCCAAATTCTCATGAAGTTTTCCAAGCTTGCTCTTCATTACACTAAAATCTCCCTTCCCTGAATTCCTAATGTACTTAAAGTCTTACACAAATTACTTGGTAAATAATTTCATATGATATTATATCCCTTTTTCCCTCTCACATTGCTTTATGGACTAGTCTTTTTCACTCCTAGATATGAAAGCATTTGAAGACACCAAATAAAGTTAAGCTTTAAATTGATTTCAAACTTGAGAAAAAAATTCCTTGGAGGAAAATAGATTTTCCTCAAGAGAACGATTGTCAGTTGCTCTAGAGTTGAGCTTGCGGAAGAGGGTGGATGGCAGAGAGTAGGAATGAGCTACAGAATAAGGCATCGTGTTCAAACTCTCAGGGATGTGTGATGAGATGGGAGAAGCCAGAAGACCTGAAACATAAGGCCCACGTTTCTTTTTGTTATGTCTTCCAAATAAACCCTCCATTCTGTATACACCTCCTATTTTGTATTATAGGGAAACACCAGAAAGTGAACACTGCTGTCTACCTTTTCCTGCTTTCTGATTCTCCAGATCCTGCCCTACACAGTTTCATTTCATCTTCATCACCCTAGACAGCAGTCAGAAGGGCCTACTGGAATCACATTCTCAGAACTCTGCAAATACTTGTTCGCATAACTTCCAGCAGCTTTTCATATATTTACATTTTATTTCTCAATCTTGATGGAAGTAAAAGTCTTAGTTTTGGGAATCCCTATTAATCTTAGCATAGCATTTTTTTAAATAGTAGAGGCTCAATTAGTAAGTTGATTAGTTGGCTACTATCTTATACCTCCAGATACTGATTTATGGCAAGAAAATAATTCAATTAAAAAAAATCATTGAACTCTTGTCATGTGTTAGTGGATTGGTGCTGGGGAAAATAAATAAGACTTGCCCTTGAGGTGCTTAAAGTCCATGTGGGGAGACAGACCCCTAATTAGATATTTTAATAGAATATGTTAAGAGCTCTGAGAAAGGCATATGGAGATGCTGTGGGAGCATGGATTAGGGGCTCTAGCTCAGAGAAAGCTTTCTGCAAGAGATGACACATTAGGTGTCATAAAGGATCAATGGGAATAACCAAAGAAGGGGAAGAAGAGGGCAAAGAGGTGGGAGACAGCACAACATGGAGCAGGGGTTTCTGTCAGTTCAGAGTTCCTAGAGAGTGAAAAATATGAGGTGGGGAGATGCATGGGGTGAGGCTGAAGGCAGGTGCTAGGTTCAAGGAAGGCTTGGTTTCTGATAGCAAGTAGCTGGGACTTTATGCTGACAGTGATGAGGAGCCATTGAAGGCTTTAAACAAGGGAGTGGTGTGTGCTTGGCAGATGTTTTAAAGGAAAATAAGCATAAGGCTAAGGAGTCCAATTAAAAAGCAAAACTATCTAATAGTCCAAATGAGAGATAATAAAGATCTAAATTGGGCCTGGTGGAAGGTAAGGAGAGGAGGAGACAGACTTGAAAATATTTAGGTAGCGAAGCAAAATAAAGATTCATGATTCTTTTGATGGTGGGGAAGGGGCAGAATGGGAGAATGAATCACAGTTTCTACTTGAGTGATTAGTTGCATTAACTGGGACTGGGAAAGAGGGTATCCATGCTGTGTCTGGAGTGTCTACAGAACATCAGAGGGATTAGATGAGTAGCCATTTAGCTATGGAAGCACAAAGCTCCAGGGTGGGATCAGCACTGGAGCTAGATCACACAGTCACTCACATACAGTGACAGTCAGTGACAAGAGGATTAAAAAGGAAATATCCTGATACATCCGTTAATCTAGTTTAGTCTTATTTCATTACTACTGCTTATTTTTAAATTGAAAAAAGTTAATATACCACTTCCAGAGAACATTATATGAAGCATTTTCAAGATAAAATGAGGTATTCAATGAGAAATTGACATAAAAATAACAAATATGCAGCCCTTTGTCACATATTGGTATTTAGGAACACCACATTAATATAGGAGAGCAACTCACCTTGTCAGTTTAATGCTATATGGTATCTGTATGTACATATATATATGTTTTAAATAATGATAACAAAGTGCTTAGTTTGTACCAGATACTATGTTTAATATTTCTACTAATACTTAGCCACTATGAGGTAGGTTTTATTATCATCTCCATCTTGTAGATTAAATGACTGTCACTCATAGAAGATAAGCAATATATCCCAGGCCACATAGCTGCAAAGTGGCAAAGCTGGAAAGCAAAGCCAACTCTGTCTGGCTCCAAAGCACCTAACAGCTAAGACAGTGAGTATTAGGTGCCTCATCCCTTTGTCCCTGACTCTTTTTGCAGCAATGAGCTGAAAACTGACAAGATAGCAATAGCCTGAATAATCCAGAAGGAGGCAGACAAGCACAGGAATTTTAACACTTAAAAAAAAAATCATAATGAATTGATGTCTAAATGAATACATCATCAATATACATATTCATGTTTCTGGATATCTGTAGTTAAAACCCAGTGAGTATATTGGTTTTGGAGGGCATTTTGAATTTACATATCAAAATTTAAATTAGCTTACTCTTTGGCCTAGGGATATCTCTTCTAGGAATAAAACTTTCAAACATACTCATATGAACATACAGAGAAAACAAACTGGGAAAATCCTAATATCTATCAACTGGAGTTAATTAATGATATAATCACACAAAACAATAGCTTGCAGCCTGTAAAAAGAATGATGCAGATCATTTTGTACATATTGGTACAAGAGGCCCATGCTGTAGTAGGTTAAAAAAATTGTATGAGAATTTGTAGAATGTACGTATATAGTACATGCACAAGTTAAGTGCGGAAGGGTACATGCCACACTGCTAACAGGGCTGACTCTAAGGTGTAGAGAAGGTGAAAGAGATCTAATGCTTTTTACTTTTTTTACTGTAAATATATACACACACATTTATATGTATTTATGTGTATATATAACAGTGCGCATGTATTGCTTTTGGGAAGAAAAAAATTAAGATTTTTCTAAACCCAGTGAGTCAATAATCTGATAAAATCAATTTAAATGTAGTCATATGCAAATAAATTATGCTACATGTACAGCATTTCTATGTAGATGCTACATCTATATTATGGAATATCATGGTGCTGCTGAAAAGAATGTCAGACCGGATTGCATTGACATGGGAGGAGGTCATGAAATATTAATTGAAAAAGGCACACTGCAGAACAATATGTCTAATTTGATCTCGTTAAAAAATACAAAATTTGTATATTAATTCTTATTGTGTCTAAGAAAAGTTCTAGAATATTCAACAAAGTGTGAATAAGAGTAGTGTTCCTGTGGATTGGCATTGGAAGGAAGGGAATGTGAGGACTTTGACTTTCTCCTTAATATATATATTACATGTTTTCATTTTTATAATGGAAATTTACTACTCTGATAAGTTTAAGTAATAAAAACATTCCTAACAAAATGCAACTTTAGCAGTGGATCACTTTATCTTCATTTTTTTTTTCAAATCTTAAATAATTGAAATCACGAAACCTAGAAATGTGCCCTGGAAGACACTTCAGCATTATAATGTTTATGAAATACATAACTTAGCATAGCTATACATGTTTAATGAACACTGAGCAAAAAGTAAAAATACATTAACGTATTTTCAAAACCTCAGGATTTTTTTCATATTCCTACAAGGTACATCTGGGCCAGAAATATCTAGTATTCAAATTGGATGTGGAGCCATGTCCCCTCTGGTCCCAATTACTATCTTAGGAACATAGAACTTAAGTTTTCTTCTTTAACTAGGAAGGCCCTGAGGAGATCCCACTACTCTATCACCCAGGATGCATGTCTTCACCTAGATCTACGGTTGTCAATAGGAATGTCTCAGCTCTTCTCTAGCTCTTTCCACAGCATTCACACTCCTTCTCCAATACCTGATAATCTCATTCCTGCTTTTAAGCTCTTGCTAATGTTGTAAGTATTCTTCCTTCCATTCTTGGTTGTTTTCAGAAAAGACAGTTCAAGAATCTCTTTGATTTCTGAACCTTCTGGTTCAGAAGATAAATCCTGCCACTTTAGAAGCAAATATGGGTATCTTCCTAATAGGGAATAGCCCACTGTGCTTTTCCCAACCTTTGTCGTTTTCCAAGGGGCCAGAGTCAGACGTCTTTGAAATTAGTCCAAAATGGCATATTGTGAAAGTGCACACTACAGAAGATGCCTATAATTGTAGTCTGTATATCAAAGATTATGATCATAAACATGGATCTAAAATTCAAAGGGACTTGAGGGAGAAAGAACCTCAATCAAATCAACTCATAAATTGCTTTGCTTTCTACAAAAGATATAAAGAGAGTATTATCAGAGCCCTTAAGATATCTCAAATAAGGCATTTACTGGTAAGACTGTATTTCTCCAAGGCTTTTTGGGTACAAGTAACAGAAAATAATTTGAAGAATAAATGGGAATTTCGTCTAAGGCTAAGGGCTGTCCTATAGCTCTTGTCTCAAATGGGTGTAAGGACAATGGACAATGAGGGGGACAGTAAGTTGTAAAGTCCCTCTCTTTAATCATCAGCTGAGTTGCTTTTGCTCATATCAAGCCAAAAGGATCAGAAAGCAGCCATGCACAATTGTTTGAAGAGCCAAGATTTCCAGTTTGCCAGAGAGCTATATGCTTGGAATTCGCTTATAGGTTGGAAAGCCCCACAAGGCATGTAATAAATCGGGGAAGCCGCTGTGCCCCTTTGTTTTATCCCAAAGCAGCGTGAGGAATTCCAAAGTGGTGTTAGTTGAACAATCTTATTTTTGCAAGTGATTTAACATGAAGATCAGATTTTTATCTTAGTGTGTGTAAATTCTAACTATTGAAAAACAGGATACAAATCTGTTCTTTCCCTGAGAAATAAAAAACTTAACAGAGGCTATGTTTCTCATATTTATTATAAATCAAAGTTAATATTTAGAATTATGTCCCTGTCATATTAAAAGGTTAATCTCAGTATTCAACTCTTTATTACATGGAGATATGGACTTAAAAAATATCTTTAAAGCCATTTTCAAGATCAAATCTAAGTTTGTCATAATATATGGCATATATATATATAGCATAATAACAAGGAGCATAGAATATGTCAGCCCCACCACATCACCAAGACAAGATGATTTAAACTGTGAAAACAAAGATAATTTGGTAATTCTCATTTATGATTCAAAGTTAACATCATTCTAATTATTTTGAAATTAATATAAAGAATGACATATATATCTTTTTTTTCAAAGATGTATCTTTACTAAAAAACAAGGAGATAAACTATAACTGAATGGAGACTTCAAATTCTTAAAGGAAAAGGTCTTATTAGTGATAAACCTACAACATGTAAATACATAATAATGCATAGGATAAATTCTAAAATAATAAAGCAGAAAATTCTAATTTTATTACAAGTTAAGATTTCAATATAGAAACTTTGCTGTGGTGTTGAGTAACCTCATAACATTTAATATTAGTTTATCGGATTTGAAAAATATACTTAGTTATCAGCAATCAATTTCTTGACTCTATTGTCCCTAGAGAGCATTTGCTACCAGTGGGAAAATAGTGCTTATACTCTAAATGCTATTGCACACTTCATAACCTAATTAGTACTTAATTTTCCCTTTGCTTACAGAATAATGGTTATTGCCTTCACCTAATACAACAAAGGGCTACCTTTAACGATCAATTTTTTAAAATTAGCTAATGATTCATAGCCAATACCCATCCCCCCATGAGTACCTTACATATTCCATTATGACATAATAACCACTACACTTTTTCAAGCTCTGCAAGCAATAGTTAACTTTAATGCTAATGTAAATGCAGAATAACCAGTTTATTTTAGGAATGATAAAACTTTGAATATTTTGACTTTTGATATGAAAATTTCAATCAGAACAGTTTTAAACCTGCACACTAAATGGTTAGGGTATTTTAAAAAATATTTAACATGAGGTGGCCAAAGTAAGAAGTTAATTCCTGTCCAATAAATGTTAAAGAGGCAAAGCACAAACAATAGAAACTAAAGTCTTTCACTTTTACATTCTTTAAATTTGTAGAGTTATTTGGTAACGTGATTATTTTCCCCTTGGTAAAGAAAGTAATTATGAAGGTGAAAGTTGACTTCTAAATTATGTTTATGCTTTTCAAGACAGATTCTAATCTAGAGATAAAACTATTAAATTTTTTTTCTTTATATTTACAGGTCAGAGCATATAATAGTATTAAATGTTATTTCATTTTTATTGAATTATATAAATACCATAATGGCATGGATTAATAAAGTAGGTTCTCTATGTTTGGATAGAATGTACACTCACAAAAGGCAACTCTTCTCTAGTTTCTAAGCCTGAAAACATACTTCATTCGAATCAACAAGTTTGAAGTGCAAACTTATGAAACCTGGATTGTGACTCTGATGATGATGAAAGCATCAAACCTAGATATTTTAGGTGATAACAGTGAATCTACAACATATATATAACTTGTGGCAATATGTATACTACCGTATATTAATAAATATCACACACAGTGACAGGATGCCAAATAAATGAAAAATAGGCAGTCAGGAAATGAAGCCAAAGAGCTTTCTACTTTCAGGAGTACAAAATATAGTATCATCAAATTTCCAAATTCTTATTTCTATTTAAACCTCTTTAGTAAAATATATGACAAACTTTCAGAAATCATTGACCAAAATTATTTTTATGTTAAATAGCAAAATGATTGTCAAGAAAATTGAATAATTAACACCAAACACTTAGATATATATGGCGTAAAAAAAGGACAAGAGAATATAAATCTTGACTAAGTGACCTGATCAAACAATTCTCAAACTTTATTTGTGGTTTATAGTAATCCAGTGCCACATTCAAAGAACTCAGAAATTTGGCAAAACTTAATGGAAAAGCCTAAGATTTCTCCTTATTATATAAGTAAAACAGAAGAAAACAAAATTAGGTTTGGATTAAATCAGATATGAAGTAGTTTAATAAAGTAAAAACAAGGCAACTTAGCAAGTGTGTATGGGGAAATTATAAGGAGTAAATTTTCAAAGTAGTGCATGGGGACATGCATGCATAAATCCCATTAGCAATAATGTGTTCCTCTGATACTGGTGGTACTCACTTTTAAGTGATATCATAACCATTGTAACAATCCTGCATTTATGACAGCATTCATCTACTTGGTCCCTAAAGACAGTGATTTTAAAAGTAGTGTTATTCTTTGTTTTGCATTTAATAATAATATATTTAGTTTTATAGGCACTAGTCACAGATCGACCCTTTTTATGTATCACTGTGGTGTGCAATTTTTTTTTAATAACTGTATATTTAAAATAATTAGTACTGCTGGATATAATCACTAATTTCCTAAAACTGCAAAAGGCAACTTAATATTTCTGCATAGCAGCTGTAATACACAATATTGCACAGAACTAAATTATTACAAACAGTGCCAGCAGTTTTCTATACACAGTACTTAAGATAATTATAAAAAATCATCTTCATTACCGCTTGCTAGCATTTTTTTAACAGTTTAATTTGGATAGGTTACAAAATACATTCAAATCACACAGATATAATTACTGTAAACCCAAGAAGCTATAAAATGTTCCCAACCAAATCCCTTTGACCCTGTTAATGTCTGTTCCTTGTTAATCTAAGGCAAACATTGTTTGTAGTGTGCATTTGCTATAGAATATAAAAAAAAGGGTTGGGGGGAGTTTAGGAAATCCCTTAACAGTTGTTATTGATTCCAGCATTTACCAACTGAGAGTTAAGTGCTGTTTACAAAACAGAACAGATGCAGATGCTAACAAAAAGGTAAACAATTGTTGCATGGCTTCTTGCCAGATTCTGAACTGATATATTAAACTCCAAGTGAAGCACATTTCCCCTATGGATTGCACTTACTGCCACTTCATTTCCTATGTGCTCCCTCTCTCTATTGCTGTGCCTGGCACTAAGCTATTTCCAGTTCTTTGCTGACCCCTGAGGCCTGGTGCTACCACACACAGCCATTAGAGAAGGGAATTGCATGTGTCTGACACGGCCTGAAACCAATTATTTGATATTTTCTTCAGAATGATGCCTAACTCTTTTGGGAATGAGCAATCATGAAATAATTTACCTCCTGATTTAATTTTTTCCTGCACAAATTAGTTGTAGACTGAGCTGGCTGTACACAGATACCTGTACATAGCTCTGTCTTATCAAGATGATACTTGAAATAAAGCAGGGGGGTCCCGAATTGAATACGTTGGGGAATCCTGCTTTAAGAGGCATTGACAAGTTTATCAGATATACTGATCACATGTACTCTTTGTTGACTGAAAATGACAGAACCTTAAAGAACTCTCAGAATACCAGAGAAAACCACAAGGATGCAAACCGTATTAGGTATTTAATGTTTTTAAACATCTGTGTGATTTCTGGTCTCCTTTTTATGTCCCAGAAAACTTAGCACATGACTGAAATTAAATGAAAAATAAAAACCAAACTCAACGTTGGTTCATGACTGAGTAAACTTCATCAAATTTATTATTTAGTAATTCTGTTTTTAGATAAAGTCATATAGGTCAAGAAAGTAATTTTTCTAACTCAAATCTCTATAAGTGCCTTTCAACAAAATTCAAGACTTGTGCTTTGCACTTTGTTGTCTGTATGTCACAGAAATGAGGCAAAACATGAGATCACTTATCAAAAAACATAGAAAGCTTGAATGTTTAATCCAAATAATAAAATATGAAGGTCAATTGCTCAAATTTAATACAGACAAGACTCTTTAGAGGAATTCACTGAACATAAAGCTCCAGCCAAATCTGCACAGTACTATCTGACCTACAAAGTTGAGCAAGGATTTTTCTTACTTTTGCAGACTGATTCCACATTAGATCTTAGCTATGAAATTTTAGAGGCTATGATTGCTGAATCTTCCTAATTCTCTTCAGGGTTCAGGCTCTACTACTTAGACCCATGTACCAGTAATTGTGAACTTTATAGCTATAGCAACCACAACTAAAAAAAATTATAAGAAAAATGTCCGTTAAAGGTACACCCTTTTCAAACAGCTGAAGGAATAGTGTTTTGTTGTGCTACAAAAACACATTAACAAGGATGATTATAAGTGATTTCAGTACAGCTTGGAAAAAAGATATAGGAAGGTACTATAAAAAACAATTTCACAATGTAACTTTCTCTGGCAATGATCATTGTAAAATTTGGAGGCAATTTCTCAAATCAGGATAAATTATTTTGCAAATCCAAATGTCTACTCCAATAATTACCACAATAATTAGCAATGTGTGCCTTTTGCTAATGGAAATGTTAATACTGAATTTTAAACTTAAAGAAATTTCTACCTGAGAGACCAAATACTAGTTTTCCTAAAATCAGCTCAGTATGCTCATGCTACAGAAATCTAAAATATCAAAGTCTAAATGAACAAATCAGTCTTTTATATTTCACTGGCATCATAATTTCAAAGGTCTCATTAGATTCTCATCTGTCACTAGCACTTACCTGCTAACTTGGTACTTCATATTGTTACATTTGGAAAAGATTAAAACAGTAATAGGGTAAACTACACTTTTCTAAATAATAGACAAGAGTTTTTTTTCTTTTCCTTCAATGTTAAAAAGAAGTTAGAACAAGCATTGATAGGTTTTGCTTTTGATTGAGGCAATATGTGGTAATATATGGTACTCATTTTAAATAATTTCATTTCTTTACATGTGCCATTTTAGATGTCCATTTAGATAGTCCAATCATCAAAGTTCATATGAATGTTTTGTTGGTAAGACTAGAAGCAATTAAAAAATATATGTATAGCAAAGGAAAAGAAATTAAAATTTAAGAACGACAGAGGAAAAAGTTTCTCACAGGAAATTAACTATGACTTTTAAAAAATATTTCACCCAACATGGCGGTGTGAGTAGGACAGTGGGAATCTGCTCCCAAAAACATATATACTTTTGAAAATACAACAAACACAACTAGCCCTAAAAGAGAGACCAGAAGACGCAGGACAGTGGCCAGACTGCAGCTACACCAGCGAGAACCCAGCGACTGGTGAAAGGGGTAAGATACAAGCCCCGGCCTGCGGGACCCGAGCGCCCCTCCCACCAGCTCCCGGCGGGAGAAGAGCAGGCAGAGCGGGAGGGAGACGGAGCCCAGGACTGCCGAACACCCAGCCCCAGCCATCCGGGCCAGAGCACAGACACAGTACGTGCCCAGGGGGCCCTGGATACTGGGGGAACAGGGAGTAAGACCTCTGAGCGGGTGCCGAAGCTGATGCCCCTGTGACAAAGAAAAGCGGGGGCGTTTTGAAAGTCTTAAAGGGACAGGGACTTAACAGCTTGACGGAACCAACACAGGTCACAGTACAGCAGCTGGAAATTACAGGGAAAACCGGGTGCACTAACCCCCTGGGCAACAGCTCTGAGACCCCTCACGGAGGCAAACAGTCAAGCAGCCCCCCCACCATTACCCCACCGGGCGCTGCGAAAGCAGAGAAGCAGCCTGAGACAAATTCCACCCACAGAAAGGGAAATTTCTCCCTTCCGGCCAGGCAAGACACAAAGACCCACTCTACACGCAATTACCCAACACAAGCCACTAGGGGTCGCAGTTGTCCCAGTAAAGAAAGGCCAGTAGCAAGTGAAAATTTTGGCCCTCCCAGCTGACAGTCAACAGCACCTGTCAACATGAAAAGGCAAAAAAATATGATCCAGACAAGACTAACCCAGACAGCTTCAGCATCTGCTACATCTTCCCCTGAGAAGGAATCTGGGGAGATAGATTTAGCCAGTCTTCCTGAAAAAGAATTCAAAACAAAAGTTATAACCATGCTGATGGACTTGCAGAGAAATATACAAGAACTAAGGAAGGAGAATTCAGAAATAAAACAAGCTCTGGAAGGACTTCAAAACAGAATGGATGAGATGCAAGAGACCATTAATGGACTAGAAAACAGAGAACAGGAACGCAGAGAAGCTGATGCAGAGAGAGATAAAAGGATCTCCAGGAATGAAAGAATTTTAAGAGAGCTGAGTGACCAATCGAAAAGGAACAATATAAGAATCATAGGTATTCCAGAAGAAGTAGAGAGAGAAAAGGGGATAGAAAATGTCTTTGAAGAAATAATTGCTGAAAATTTCCCCAAACAAGGGGAAGAAATGGCCTCTCAGACCACAGAGGTACACAGAACTCCCATGACAAGGGATCCAAGGAGGGGAACACCAAGACACATAATAATTAAAATGGCAAAGATCAAAGACAAGGACAAAGTAGTACAGGCAGCCAGAGAGAAAAAAAAGGTTACCTACAAAGGAAAACCCATCAGGCTATCATCAGACTTCTCAACAGAAACCCAACAGGCCAGAAGAGAATGGCATGATATACTTAATGCAATGAAACAGAAGGGCCTCGAACCAAGACTACTGTATCCAGCACGAATATCATTTAAATATGAAGGAGGGATTAAACAATTCCCAGACAAGCAAAAGTTGAGGGAATTTGCCTCCCACAAACCACCTCTACAGGGCATCCTACAGGGACTGCTCTAGATGGGAGGACTCCAAAAAAGAGCACACAACAAAACACCCAACATATGAAGAAGGGAGGAGGAGGAATAAGAAGGGAGAGAAATAAAGAATCATCAGACTGTGTTTATAATAGCTCAACAAGCGAGTTAAGTTAGACAGTAAGATAGTAAAGAAGCTAACCCTAAACATTTGGTAACCACAAACTTAAAGCCTGCAATGGCAATAAATTCATACCTTTCAATAATCACCCTAAATGTAAATGGACTGAATGCACCAATCAAAAGACACAGAGTAATAGAATGGATAAAAAAGCAAGATCCATCCATATGCTGCTTACAAGAGACTCACCTCAAACCCAAAGACGTGCACAAACTTAAAGTCAAGGGATGGAAAAAGATATTTCAAGCAAACAACAGAGAGAAGAAAGCAGGTGTTGCAATTCTGGTATCAGACAAAACAGACTTCAAAATAAAGAAAGTAACAAAAGACAAAGAAGGACATTACATAATGATAAAGGGCTCAGTCCATCAAGAGGATATAACCATTCTAAATATATATGCACCCAATACAGGAGCACCAACATACCTGAAACAAATATTAATAGAACTAAAGGAGGAAATAGAATGCAATGCATTCATTCTAGGAGACTTGAACACACCACTCACTCCAAAGGACAGATCCACCAGACAGAAAATAAGTAAGGACACAGAGGCACTGAACAACACATTAGAACAGATGGACCTAATAGACATCTACAGAACTCTACATCCAAAAGCAACAGGATACACATTCTTCTCAAGTGCACATGGAACATTCTCCAGAATAGACCACATACTAGGACACAAAAAGAGCCTCAGTAAATTCCAAAAGATTGAAACCCTACCAACCAACTTTTCAGACCACAAAGGCATTAAACTAGAAATAAACTGTTCAAAGAAAGCAAAAAGGCTCACAAACACATGGAGGCTAAACAACACGCTCCTAAATAATCAATGGATCAATGACCAAATCAAAATGAAGATCCAGCAATATATGGAAACAAATGACAACAACAACACTAAGCCCCAACTTCTGTGGGACACAGCAAAAGCAGTCTTAAGAGGAAAGTATATAGCAATCCAAGCATATTTAAAAAAGGAAGAGCAATCCCAAATGAAAGGTCTAATGTCACAACTATCGAAATTGGAAAAAGAAGAACAAATGAGGCCTAAGGTCAGCAGAAGGAGGGACATAATAAAGATCAGAGAAGAAATAAATAAAATTGAGAAGAATAAAACAATAGCAAAAATCAATGAAACCAAGAGCTGGTTCTTCGAGAAAATAAACAAAATAGATAAGCCTCTAGCCAGACTTATTAAGAGGAAAAGAGAGTCAACACAAATCAACAGTATCAGAAATGAGAAAGGAAAAACCATGACGGACCCCGCAGAAATACAAAGAATTATTAGAGACTACTATGAAAACCTATATGCTAACAAGCTGGGAAACCTAGGAGAAATGGACAACTTCCTAGAAAAATACAACCTTCCAAGACTGACCCAAAAAGAAACAGAAAATCTAAACAGACCAATTACCAGCAACGAAATTGAAGCGGTAATCAAAAAACTACCAAAGAACAAAACCCCCGGGCCAGATGGATTTACCTCGGAATTTTATCAGACATACAGGGAAGACATAATACCCATTCTCCTTAAAGTTTTCCAAGAAATAGAAGAGGAGGGGATACTCCCAAACTCATTCTATGAAGCTAACATCACCCTAATACCAAAACCAGGCAAAGACCCCACCAAAAAAGAAAACTACAGACCAATATCCCTGATGAACGTAGACGCAAAAATACTCAACAAAATTTTAGCAAACCGAATTCAAAAATACATCAAAACCATCGTACACCATGACCAAGTGGGATTCATCCCAGGGATGCAAGGATGGCACAACATTCGAAAGTCCATCAATATCATCCACCACATCAACAAAAAGAAAGACAAAAACCACATGATCATCTCCATAGATGCTGAAAAAGCATTTGACAAAGTTCAACATCCATTCATGATAAAAACTCTCAGCAAAATGGGAATAGAGGGCAAGTACCTCAACATAATAAAGGCCATCTATGAGAAACCCACAGCCAACATTATATTGAACAGCGAGAAGCTGAAAGCATTTCCGCTGAGATCGGGAACTAGACAGGGATGCCCACTCTCCCCACTGTTATTTAACATAGTACTGGAGGTCCTAGCCACGGCAATCAGACAAAACAAAAAAATACAAGGAATCCAGATTGGCAAAGAAGAAGTCAAACTGTCACTATTTGCAGATGACATGATACTGTACATAAAAAACCCTAAAGACTCCACCCCAGAACTACTAGAACTGATATCGGAATACAGCAAAGTTGCAGATACAAAATCAACACACAGAAATCTGTGGCTTTCCTATATACCAACAATGAACCAACAGAAAGAGAAATCAGGAAAACAACTCCATTCACAATTGCATCAAAAAAACTAAAATACCTAGGAATAAACCTAACCAAAGAAGTGAAAGACTTATATTCTGAAAACTACAAGTCACTCTTAAAAGAAATTAAAGGGGACACTAACAGATGGAAACGCATCCCATGCTCATGGCTAGGAAGAATTAATATCGTCAAAATGGCCATCCTGCCCAAAGCAATATACAGATTTCATGCAATCCCTATGAAACTACCAGCAACATTCTTCAATGAACTGGAACAAATAATTCAAAAATTCATATGGAACCACCAAAGACCCCGAATAGCCAAAGCAATCCTGAGAAAGAAGAATAAAGTAGGGGGGATCTCACTCCCCAACTTCAAGCTCTACTATAAAGCCATAGTAATCAAGACAATTTATTACTGGCAGAAGAACAGAGCCACAGACCAATGGAACAGACTAGACAATCCAGACATTAACCCAGACATATATGGTCAATTAATACTTGATAAAGGAGCCATGGACATACAATGGCGAAATGACAGTCTCTTCAACAGATGGTGCTGGCAAAACTGGACAGCTACATGTAGGAGAATGAAACTGGACCATTGTCTAACCCCATATACAAAAGTAAACTCAAAATGGATCAAAGATCTGAATGTAAGTCACGAAACCATTAAACTCTTGGAAGAAAGCATAGGCACAAACCTCTTAGACATAAACATGAGTGACCTCTTCTTGAACATATCTCCCCGGGCAAGGAAAATAACAGCAAAAATGAACAAGTGGGACTATATTAAGCTGAAAAGCTTCTGTACAGCAAAAGACACCATCAATAGAACAAAAAGGAACCTTACAGTATGGGAGAATATCTTTGAAAATGACACATCCGATAAAGGCTTGACGGCCAGAATATATAAAGAGCTCACACGCCTCAACAAACAGAAAACAAATAACCCAATTAAAAAATGGGCAAAGGAACTGAACAGACGGTTCTCCAAAAAAGAAATACGGATGGCCAACAGACACATGAAAAGATGCTCCACATCGCTAATTATCAGAGAAATGTAAATTAAAACTACAATGAGGTATCACCTCACACCAGCAAGGATGGCTGCCATCCAAAAGACAAACAACAACAAATGTTGGCGAGGCTGTGGAGAAAGGGGAACCCTCCTACACTGCTGGTGGGAATGTAAACTTGTTCAACCTTTGTGGAAAGCAGTATGGAGGTACATCAAAATGCTCAAAACAGACATACCATTTGATGCAGGAATTGCACTCCTAGGAATTTACCCTAAGAATGCAGCAATCAAGTATGAGAAAGACCAATGTACCCCTATGTTTATCGCAGCACTATTTACAATAGCCAAGAATTGGAAGCAACCTAAATGTCCATCGATAGATGAATGGATAAAGAAGATGTGGTACATATACACAATGGAATACTACTCAGCCATAAGAAAAGGGCAAATCCAACCATTTGCAGCAACATGGATGGAGCTGGAGGGTATTAGGCTCAGTGAAACAAGCCAAGCAGAGAAAGAGAAATACCAAATGATTTCACTCATCTGTGGAATATAAGAACAAAGGAAAAACTGAAGGAACAAAACAGCAACAGAATCACAGAACTCAAGAATGGACTAACAGGTACCAAAGGCAAAGGGACTGGGGAGGATGGGTGGGTAGGGAGAGATAAGGGGGGGTAGAAAAAGAGGGGTATTAAGATTAGCATCCATAGCGGGGTGGGAGAAAGGGGAGGGCTGTACAACACAGAGAAGACAAGTAGTGATTCTACAACATTTTGCTACGCTGATGGACAGTGGCTGTAAAGGAGTATATAGTGGGGACCTGGTATAGGGGAGAGCCTAGTAAACAAAGTATTCGTCATGTAAGTGTAGATTAATGATTAAAAAAAAAAAAAAAAAGCAGTTCCTATGTGGTGACCTCTAATGAGTTCTACACAATGATATAAAGGGCATATAAAAGTGTAGGCAAAGGGTCTGTTTGTGTTTATACAGAGGATCAAAGCCTAATTTGGCTACCCCGAAAATGAACTAAGATACGATATGAAAAAGAACTTCCAACATCAGCACTCTCAGGAAGACTCATCACAGAAGATGATCAGCAAAAAAAAAAAACTCCAACAAAGATCCACGCACTGTCACAGGTGTAGATGCACTCATCCCACAAGTTCCTGGACTTGCCATGGGAATGATGAAGGAGATATCTAAGCTGGCCTGTGCATACAGTAAAACAAAAATTGGACTGGATCTATACTGTTGGAACTCAACCAAGAATTAGGAGAAGTGCAAATTGTAGCACTCCAAAATCTTACAACCACTGACTATTTATCGTTAAAAGAACATATGGGATATGAACAGTCCCCAGCAATGGGTTGTTCTAGTTTATCTGAATTCTCTCACTGTTTAAGTTCAGTCGGACAATATCCACCATATCATAGATAAGTTTTCACAAATGCCTAAGGTGCCTAACTGGTTTTCTTGGTTTCACTGGAGATGGCTGGTAATTACAGATATGCTTTGGTTAGGTAACTATATTCCTATTATGTTAATGTGTGTGCACAATTTAATTAGTAGTTTAAAACCTATCCATGCTGAAGTTACTCTACAAGAAGATATTTCAAAGAAATAATCAATCTTCCCAGGTTTTCTTCTGCCTGCTACTTCTATAGCTTTTCTTCTTCCTACCTAATCACAACCTTTAAATAGAACTTGTGCCACATGTCGAATTTACCGAGTATCATAATTCTTCCAAGTGGTAAAGACACCTCAAGACAAATGCTGGGCATAGAAGCCACAGGGCATAAATATGCAAAGAAGTAAAAAGCTAACCTTTTCAAACAATAAGGCTTCTCTCTCACTTACCAACTTAACATTTCCCTGTATGGCCCCGGAAGATGACTGGTTAGCCAGAGACGGGTAAGATTCCTCAAGGGAGGAACAACCTAAGACAGGCACAGTCGCAGGGGGCCATCTGGTGAGAAAATGGGGAGCAGCAGAGGTGAGGCTTAGAACCTCCCCCCTCACGTTCTGAGAGAAATCTTCTGCATACATGGATGTTTATTGCCCTCGTCTAGCTCGGATTAACACATAGTCTACAGGCACACACCTGATCATCTACATTTGCTCTCTTACAACACTAAACTATGTTTTCTACCTTTATCTAGTATCTACCTACCACTTCAGCATTTTACTAAAAATAATAATAATAGAGAAATGTGGTATCCACATATAAATCAAGTTTAAAAATCAAATGAATATTCATATTTGAACTATGTATAGTTCATAATGCATGAACAAAACCGAAAGCTTCTGTGATGACTGCCCTTGCACTGTTCACCATGTAACTTATTCACTATGTAAGAATTTTATTCCATGTAAGAATTTGTTCGTTATGCATCAGAAGATTGGAGACTGACGAAAATTAGGCTTGGGGTGGATTAATGATTGTGCATTGAGTATTGTCCCCCCTATACAGAAATTTATTGTGGTTAACAACTATTTGATCAATAAATATGAGAGATGCCCTCACAAAATATATATAAACACACTTCCAATTGTAAAATAAATAAGTAACCGGGATGTAATGTATAGCATAAGGAATATAGTCAAAATATTGTAACAACTTGGTATGGTGATACCTGGTACCTAGAATTATCATGTATATAAATGTTGAATCACTGTGTTGTACACCTGAAACTAATGTAATGCAATACTGTTGTCAAATACCCTTCAATAAAAAAAAAAAAAAAAAAAAATTTCACCCAAAGCTAAGGATTATTTTCTCATTTTCATATGTGGGGGACTGAGTGGTCTAACTCTCAAAGCTATCAGCAGTTTCTCCTATATAAATCCCTGTCCAAAGAGATCAGTTCATACTCAGAAACTGCAACTTCACAAAGAATTATAATAGCTCCAGGTCTAAGATACAGATTTGCCTTGAGCTAAAAAAAAAAAAGATGGAGATGTTAAATGGCAACTACTTTGAGGGAGACTACATGTTTTCTACCAAATATTTGACTTTACACATGTGACATTGATGATCCAAGATTTTCATATTTATATATAAATAATAACAATGAAAATGCTGTAATGTACATTTTCCAAGTTGATTTTCATAATAAAGAATGTTGTGGGGCAAAATCAACAATGAAAATTCTGTCTCCTCTTTAATGCGTTTTTAAAGAAATCTTACCTATGTTTGTTTTGCTTTTTAAACTTTTATTCTTGAACACTGATGGAAAAAATATGTTGAGTACTAATAACTGAGTAATAGTCTAATAACCAGAAGTCACATATTACATTTTCTGAGAACCTGAGAAAAAACACATTGAATAAACAATATTCAACACTGCAATAGTTCACAGGAAAATGACCATGTTAAACAAGAATTTAGGAATTGTGGCCTGTGAACATAAAAGCCTGCAATTTTATGACTACAAATGTTTTAATATAAAATGACAGAACTAAGCACTCACATTTATTAGTATGTTAAATCAAGATATACAATAATAAATTAATTTTAATGGGAAAAAGGAGTCAAAAAAGTTTTAGAAAGGTTTCATAGTAACTTAGTAACTCACTTTCTACAGAATATGAATTTCTAGCTTACCTCATGCTTTTTACTTGCCGACATTCTTTGGTATATAGAATAGTTGCAAAGTAAATTTGTTCATTTTTAGAATAACTTTATTCTAAACTTCTTGTCAATGATCTTTTGAAATTATTTTCATTCTGCTCATGTTATATTTTTAACTAGACAATTTCTTTCTGCACATTAAAAAATAGGGTTTTAAAATCTCAGTATTTTAATCCTTTTTTTATTTTTCAGTTTTTCAAAACATTATTGAACAGTTAATAAGGTATATAAACATCACACTGACCTATGACCCCTCATGAGAAACCAGTGAATCATTTTTATCTATCATCTTCAGTATTTTGAAGTCATAATTAGAGGAAGTAGCAAGTGAAATATTCTTTCTACCCTCAGGAAGAACACACAGGTGTTGTAAGAAGGGAGGAAGTCAGTAACTAAGCATTTGCTAATGCTACATGTGCTATTACTAAAATTAAATTGCATTCACTTTCTCACAGAATATATTTTCCATCTTTGTTACCTTTGTATTGGAACAAATATACAGAGGCCTCAGAACATTTAATGGTGAGATATTGGGTCAGAAAAAGAGTATATGGAGCAGAGAACATGCTTTAGGTAATTAAAAGAATGTGCACAAATGCATGATACTACATATCTACCCAGCACATAACATACAGACTTCTCTCATACACATACACATTCAGCCATTTTTCTCATAGGTTTTGATCAAATAAATAATTTTCACAAGTGACACAACCTCTTAGTAGGAAGAACTTGAAAACACCATTAATTCCTTAGGGAAGAAAACATTCTAGAGTCAGACTTTTATTTTCTTATGAGACACTGAGGTACAGTCAGAAGGTACTTCTTATGTCTCAAATTTGATTTGTGAACCAGCTAAAATGAATTCATTTTTTCACCCATAAAATAAGCACTGAAATTACTGCACTGCCTAATTTCAGTGTGGTGATGTAGCAAAGATAAGAAAAATAAGTAATAAATAAATAATCTGGAAACATCTTGCAAAAAATATTAACTAATGGGATTATTGTTAATCCTAAAATAGTCTCTCAAACCTGGAAGTAATTACTACAACTATTTCAGTATCGTAGTTATTTTTAGCTTAACTTTGGCAAAAAGTTTAAATGTAAACAGCTTATCTGCATTTCTAGAATTAAAATGAGAATCTCCATCTGGATTTTTTTTTTAGTATTACGTAAAAAATTAATGTTATTTTCTTTTCCATGTGTTAACATGTAAAGTCTTGGATTTTTTTTCTTTCCAAATCTTTCCCAAACAGAAAATCTAGCTTTGCACTCTTTTACTATCATAGTTCCTTCCAAAATTCAAGTTTGCTTAACTTTATCTGTAGAAAAATAAATACATGTGTTATGATTCCAGAAAGGCAAACACAAAAATCAGGATTGTGGCTAAAATGCGAATTACTTTTCAAATTATAAAAGGACTCCTTATCTTCCAAATGAATTCTTTTAGCAAGTCATTGTAGCTAAGAGAATAGGCTTGGTCATAAATCAGAAATGGATATGAAGTCCAGTGAGGTACATCCTAGAATGGGACTTGAGGCTACTTTACTTATCCAACCTCTTTCTCAATCTATAAAACAGGGATAATGCCTACCTTTTCAGAGGCATTGTAAGAGTCAAATGCCTAAAAATACCAGTGCATAAAGTTCTTAGCATGATGCATGGGTACTTAAAAGCACCTAAGAAACAGTATTGCACAATTGATTTTATATATTTGTAAAAAGATAATAAGGAAAAATGAAGATGATCAATGAGAAAATGTTAATCAAAATTAATGTCAAATTCATGTTCTGAGTACATTCCTTGCAAAGTATATACTTCAGTTAAGTATTTCCTGCTAAAAAAATCCTAAGCAATGTGTGCCTTATGAAAACTCAAGAATCAGAATGACTGGGAACAGCTTTTAACACAGATAACACTATCTTAAATGGGAATTTGTCCTATTATACCTATATAAAGGATGAAATAAAAATGAATAGTCCTAATTTTTATCCTCACCCTGAAAAATCAACTGTGCACTTCTACTATTGAGAGATTGACAGTATAGAAAGGAGGAAGAATGAATGGAGGAAGAATGCCCTCTTGTCCTAGAAAAAGAGTAGGCTAGGCCCCTTCATACTCTAGAAGTCCTGTGAAGGCACTGAACATGCCACGTGGAAAGTCATAAAGACTGATTATGCCAGGACCCAAATAATCGCTTTTTACTTTCTAAAATTTACTAATATTATTTGCAAAAATTTAAATACATATTTCTTCCATTATATATGGCTCCTGAAATTCTTACCCAAAGACTCTTAAAACAAGATCACTTCCATGCTTTATAGACCTAATTCTGATGCTTTTATTTTGTGCTTATACAGGCATTTGTATGGATACCAAGATGTTTTTTTTGAGAAAAAGTACTGTCCACATCTACTGTCTATAATCTTGCAGAAACGAGCTGGTTCTTTCCCGGGGAAAAAACACAAGTTTTTTTATCTACCTTTGAAATTAGATCCCTGTCTTGCCTGTTTTACATACATGCCAGAGAAAAGGTATATGCATTCCTTTCCAATCAACAGTAAAGAATCATAATTGCATTTCCAGTTTTGGCCTGTGATCTTGATTTTCAATTATCTGATTAAAAGTGCTCCCACAAAAATAAATAAATAAATAAATAGAAATTGAAACTAAAAATAAAACAAAACACTTGGTTGTAGGATCAAAGGGGAAATCTAAAAAAGAATTCCTAGTAACAATTTCAGATATTCACTGGAAGAAGACACTCCACCTCCTTTTTTTTGCTTAATCACCTGCTCCTTCCCTTCTTCACCTTCCCCTCCTTAAAAAAAATGCAACCACAGGGAGTGGGCAGTTTTCATATTGTTATTTTCAAGTGTCACTTGGGGAAGGAAATCTCACATAAGATCTAAAGGAGATTTTTGTGTCTGTTACTGTGGCATACAAAGCCACATGCTTAGCCAGTGAACACATCTGTACTGTCAGCAGAGAAAATAAAGTGGCAGTTACCAATGACAAACTGTAGGCATAACATCTGGTTGTACAATGATTTCCACGTCACAGAGGCAGAAAAAGTTTTGGCTAAAACATAAGATATTCTCTAATATAACCCTTTCATTTTATCAATTAGAACAAATTGAAGAGGTTAAATGAGTTACCTAAGGTCACAAAAAAAGGGGGTGGGAGATTCAGGACTAGCACTTCTGACTCCCAGTAAGTGTGCCTTTCTCCTTCAGAAAGCAAAGTAATTGTACACAAGGAATGCACCAGGACTTCATTTAAAAATAGTAATTATGATGAAGCAGTGGGGGAAACAAGCTGATCAACAGCATTAGGTAGTGTTTTCAAAAACAGCACAGCAACAGACCCTTAAACCACATTATTATTTTAAAGCCATTCGTGATAACTGAATAAAAATACCACTTTCTCTTACAATTTACTCCCCCACTACTGTTTTGTATTGTGTGAAATTCCAAGCTTCTGTCAGTGTAGGGTTAGACAGCAGTAAGCACAATGGTCAGGAGAGAGTCGATGCAGATCGTCACCCGTGTCTCAGGAGCACAGCAGCAGGAGGAGAGGCAGTGTCCTTCTGGAGGCTGGTCTCTCCTGTAAAAACACTCTTACAGATCTTCTCTTTGTGTGCATTTTACATGCTGGCCTCAATATACCTCTTCACATTTCCTTGAGATCATTGCCTAGCTAGTCAGAGCTCCTTGAAGAATAGGAGAGAAATTAGGGTGGCTGGAAGACTAGCCTACTTTTCAGTTGTGATCTGGGCCTTCCTATGCAAGAAATCTACCTAGTTTGGTTTGAAGGCTGTCTTTACTCTGAAGGATCTTTTCATCTGCTGAGGGAGTCGTTTTCTCCCACTTCCAACCATCTTTAACAAAATAGCAAGGTCCTGCGAAAGGGAAGGGGCTGTAGAGGCCATTCACTTTCAACCAACTCCCTGCAGATCTTTAGAAACTCTCCAAATATTCAAAGGCATGTGTCATATTCTCTTAAGTCTTTCCCTTCCAAGCTAACAATGACCTCAAGAAAAATTCAGAACAAGACACACAGGGGACCATGAAATTTATCTACATTTGAAATCTCCTAATTGCATTGTTCCTTATTAAAATACAGAGGACTTATTTAACTGAAATTACTACACATAAGCAATCCCCTCTTTTTCAAGCATTGAGAAAAGTAGCAATAACTTTCCTTAAATTCATAGAAAATACTATTTGAAAAGTAAAAGAAATTTGATCACTTAACCCTCCAAATATAGATGTAATAGATGTTACAAAATGACAGTGTTCTCCTGAAATGTAGATGACACCTGTGTATGTGTAAATATGAATCTGACTTTACAAATAATGACAAATCCGGTTATGATCAAAATGCTAAATGCAAATGTCTAGCCTTTTGAAAATTGTTTATTTTGGCTTTAAAGCCTTATAAAATAAATGAAAAAAACAAATATTGTAGCATAAGCCTTTATAATACAATTGATAATTTCCCCAAAAAACTATTAGAGAAACTATAAGAATACAGGTGAACAAAATCAGAGTTGGTGAGAAAGTCTTGGTTCTTAAGTCATTCTTGAAACTTTCTAATAGAGTATCTGTAAAAATAGTACTGTTCCTTTGTAGGATAATCACCAAATAACAAAGATTCTATAATGTTTATATTATTTCATCATTTTCTTCAGAGAACAAGACATAAAGCTATACACTTCGAAATGTATTATTAAAACAGCACATGCTCTCAAAAATAAAACACTTAACATCATATGAATATATAGGAGAAAAATGGTTATCATACAATGCCAAGATGCAGAATTTAAGTCAAGGGATAAGCTTATATAAAATATAATTAAGCGTCCGTCTGGTACTTTATCACAGGAAAGTGGTTAGAGAGATTGTCACAATATTTTAAATAAATGTACAGGAGAGTCTGCATGGCTGCTGGTGAAACTGCTTTAGAAACTCTCCAAATATTCAAAGGCATGTGTCATATTCTCTTAAGTCTTTCCCTTCCAAGCTAACAATGACCTCAAGAAAAATTCAGAACAAGACACACAGGGGACCATGAAATTTATCTACATTTGAAATCTCCTAATTGCATTGTTCCTTATTAAAATACAGAGGACTTATTTAACTGAAATTACTACACATAAGCAATCCCCTCTTTTTCAAGCATTGAGAAAAGTAGCAATAACTTTCCTTAAATTCATAGAAAATACTATTTGAAAAGTAAAAGAAATCTGAGGTGTCCAAGTGAACACTACCACCAGCAAGGCGAGTTCAGTCATTTTCGGAGTTAATAAGCACAAGCAAATCATGAGTCAGTTATGAATCAATGTTAATAAAAAAAGAAAAAAGAAAAAACACTAAGATTAGAACACAGAAATGTTAAAATCAAAAAAAAGAAAATGTGAAAGTATTTTGTAAATTATTTTTTACACTAATTATCACAGTGACTTGCACAGGCTTTTCCATTGAGGTTGGTATCACATCAAGATAATATATCAATCAAACACCAGTTGTTAAAGATGCTGTCATTTCCCCGTTGACACAGAAAATCCTTTATACGGGTTATTAGCTGTGTGGCCCTGGAAAATATTTACTTTTATGAGTCAGATTGCTCATATTTAAAAAATGAATACAATGAAACATTGTACATAAGACTAACCTCACATATGTAAAATCTTACATATAATAATATATAGTAAGTTATTTTTGATCTTCAAGTAATATTATTTTCTCTCTATATATAGACATACATACATTATAAATACAGATATAAACATATGTATGTTTATATGTATGTGCAGATAAGACAATTAATGTATTATTCAGGGAAGAATAACTGATCCTCAAACCAGCTAGAAAAATCAGAGGCAATTAAAGATTCAGTAGTTCCAAATTGCATTATATCAATAATGTGGTAGGCATATGTATAAGCAGATAGCACATTAGTTCATAAAGACATGCATACAAACTCTTCCAAAAACAGAAGGGGAAGGAACACTCCCAAACTCATCTAATGAGGCCAAGTATTACCCAGATACCAAAGCCAAATATGGACACAATAAGAAAAGAAAACTACAGGCTAATATCCCTGATGAATACGGAAGCAAAAATTCTAAACAAAATATTAGTAAAGCAAGACCTATACCCTGAAAACTACAAGACAGCCTTAAGAGAAATTAAAGAGGACACTAATAAATGGAAACACATCCCATGCTCTTGGGTAGGAAGAATTAATTGTCAAAACTGCCATCCTGCCTAAAGCAAATACAGATTCAATGCAATCCCTACCAAAATACCAATAGCATTCTTCAATGAACTGGAAGAAATAGTTCTAAAATTCATATGGAACCACAAAAGACCCCGAATAACCAAAGCAATCCTGGGAAGGAAGAATAAAGCAGGGGGGATCTCACTTCACAACTTCAAGCTCTACTACAAAGCCATTGTAATCAAGACAATTTGATACTGGCACAAGAACAGACCCATAAACCAGTGGAACAGAGAGTCCAGATATTAACCCAAGCATATATGGTTAATTAATACATGATAAAGGAGCCATGGATATACAACGGGGAAATGACAGCATCTTTAACAACTGGTGTTGGCAAAATGGACAGCTACATGTAAGAGAATGAAACTGGATTACTGTCTAACTCCATACACAAAAGTAAACTCAAAATGGATCAAAGACTTGAATGTAAGTCATGAAACCATAAAACTCTTAGAAGAAACCATAGGCAAAACTCTCTTGAATATAAACATGAACAAATTCTTCATGAACATATCTTCATGGGCAAGGGAAACAAAAGCAAAAATGAACAAGTAGGACTACATCAAACTAAAAACCTTCTGTACAGCAAAGGACACCATCAGAACAAAAAGGCATCCTACAGTATGGGAGAATATATTCATAAATGACATATCTGATAAGGGGCTGACATCCAAAATATACAAAGAGCTCATGTACCTCAACAAACAAAAAGCAAATAAGCTAATTAAAAAATCGGCAGATGATCTGAACAGACACTTCTCCAAAGAAGAAATTCAGATGGCCAACAGGCACACGAAAAGATGCTCCACATCACTAATCATCAGAGAAATGCAAATTAAAACCACAATGAGATATCACCTCACACCAGTTAGGATGGCCACCATCCAAAAGACAAACAACAACAAATATTGGTGAGGATGTAGAGAAAAGGGAACCCTCCTACACTGCTGGTGGGAATGTTAATTAGCTCAACCATTGTGGAAAGCAGTATGGAGGTTCCTCAAAAAACTAAAAATAGAAATACCATTTGACCCAGGGTTTCCACTCCTAGGAATTTACCCTAAGAATGTAGGAGTCCAGTTTCAAAAAGACATATGCACCCCTATGTTTATCGCAGCACTATTTACAATAGCCAAGAAATGGAAGCAACCTAAGTTCCATCAGCAGATGAATAGATAAAGAAGATGTGGTACATATAAACACAATGGAATATTATTCAGCTATAAGAAGAAAACAAATCCTACCATTTGCAACAACATGGATGGAGCTAGAGGGTATTATGCTCAGTGAAATACGCCAAGCAGAGAAAGACAAGTATCACATGATTTCACTCATCTGTGGAGTACAAGAACAAAGAAAAAACTGAAGGAACAAAACAGCACAGACTCACAGAACCCAAGAATGGACTAACAGTTACCAAAGGGAAAGGGACTGGGGAGGATGGATGAGAAGGGAGAGATAAGTGGAATAAGGGACATTACGATTAGCACACATAACGTAGAGTGGGGCACGGGGAAGGCAGTATAGCACAGAGAAGACAAGTAGTGACTCTATCGCATCTTACTACGCTGATGGACAGTGACTGTAATGGGGTATGTGGTGGGGACTTGATAATGGGGGGAATCTAGTAACCACAATGTTGCTCATGTAATTGTATATTAATGATAACAAAATAAAAAAAATTTTTTTAAATAAGGAAAAATATTACAGACTTATGTCAGACAGTAAATAATAAAACTAATCTGTAATTTTGGGGGTTTTATAATGTTTGTGGAGTTTGTCAGCTTTTTACAATTTGTAATTTGTTAGGATTCCTTTTTTCATACTGAATAAACATTCACTTCTGTACCTTAAAAAAAAATATTAGTAAACCAAGTTCAACAGCATTTTAAAAGGATCATACACCATGAACCAGCAGTATTTATCTCTGGGAGGCAAGGATAGTTCAACATATGCAGATCAATCAATGTGATACACCACTTTAATAGAATGAAAGATAAAAATCACATGATCATCTCCATAGATGTAGAAAAAGTATTTAACAAAATTCAACTTCCTTTCATGATAAAAACTCTCAACAAATTTGATATAGAGGGAACATACTTCAACATAAAGGCTATTATGACAAGCCTATAGGTAATATCATACTCAAAGATTGACAGTTTTTCCTCTAAGATTAGGACCAAGACAGGGTGCATATTCTTACAACTTTCATTTAACATAATACTAAAAGACCTACCCAGGGCAATAAGGCAAGAAAAGAAATAAAAGGCACTGAAACCACAAAGGAAGAAGTAAAATTGCCTTTCTTTGCAGATGATATAATCTTACAGAGAATATTCTAAAGACTCCACTAAAAAATTGTTTGAACTAATCAATGAATTCAGTAAAGTTGCATGATACAAAATCAATATACAGAAATCAGTTGCATTTCTATATACTAACAATGAAATAACTAAAAAAGAAATAAATCAGTCCCATTTACAATAGCATCAAAAACTAATTTACTAGGAATAAATTTAACCAAGGAGGTAAAAGATCTGTATGTTGAAACATATAAAAATATTCTGATGAAAGAAAGTGAAATAGACACAAATAAATGGAAAGATAGTGCATGTTCATGGACTCAAAGAACTAATATTGTTAAAATCCCTACTACTCAAAGCCATCCATGGAATTCAGTGCAATCCCTATCAAACTTCCATTGTGATTTTCCACAGAAATAGAGAAATAATCCTAAAATTTGTATGGAACCACAAAAGACCCCAAATATTAAAGCAATCCTGAGAAAGAAGAACAAAGCTGGAGGCATCACATACCTTTATTTCTGCTATATTGCTGGTGATCTAATGCACAGCATTGTGATTACAGTTAATAATAATGTATTACGCACTTGAAACTTCTTAAGAAAGTAACTCTTCAACGTTCTCACCACAAAAAAGTAATGGTAATTATGTGATGTCATGGAGTAATATGCTAATGTTATGGTGGTAATCATTTCAAAATACGTAAGTGTATCAAATGAACACATTGTACATCTTAAATTCATACAATGTTATATGTCAGCTCAACAGAGCTGGAAAAAAATACTTGTAGTATACATACAAGACCTGCTTAAGGTATTTCAAATAGATCCCAAAATAGGAATTATACACAGAAAACTTCCAAATTGGCATTATGTAGTCTTCAAATAAGAAGAGTGTGGGTAGTTTAGAGAAAAGTAAAACAAATACTCCAATAGAGTTAGCACACAGAAGATTCAGAGTCCTGTTTTTAAAAGCAATGAGCTATTTCCATCCTGATTTTTAGGCAGTAGAGCATAGTCATAGAATAAGAGCCCTAGAGTCAGCCAGACCTGAGTTTAAATCCTAGCTTTATTCTGTAAACTTGACTAAATAATTTAATATCTCTATGCTTTAGTTTCCTCACTGTATAACAGAGATAATAAATAGAGGTATCTCCCTTGTTGGGTGGTTAGGATTAAATGAGATAATGCACATCAATGTCTTATACTATAATGTTAGCTATTGTTACTTAAGGAATGTCTTTCTACAGGCTCAGGCAAAATATCAAAGCCATGGAAAGCATAAAGATATAAACATAAAGATAATATTATATAGAATCCATTTAAGCCAATCTACATCTCATTCAAATAAAATTGTAACTTACAATTTTATTAATATTTATGATTATTATTATTTTGCTTATCTCAAACTGTATTTCCTTTATAAATAAAATATGGCCATCGTGTCAAATATGCATGGAAAATATGACTGATGCATTGAGAGTCAGTTTAGCAGTTCTCAAACAGCTTTGGCAGCATTTACTCGTTTATTTTCTTCTTTTTACTGTCTAGCTCAGAACCTTAAACATGGCAGCTGCTAAATGCCTTGCCTGTGATAGGGTAAGTAAAGCTGAACTGAACTGATTTTCAGGCAGCCCATTTGAACAGTACTGTTTATTTATTTTACAAGTGACAAAACATTTAATTCTATACTTTGAGACAAGGTCCAAAAGAATGGTGGTTAAGAAAAGGTCTTGGAGACACACAGATCTACACATGAATCCTCACTCTGTACAACATGATCCAGGGCAAGTTAACCTTTCAAAGCTTCTTTCTTTGTTTATGAAATTGGGATAGTAAGAAACAGGATATACTTAGCATAGTGCCTAGCATACGGAAAGCATTCAACAAGTCATTTATACCAGAGTTTAGTAAAGGAGCTTGGGAAAGATCAGTGCACCTAGACTTTTGGAAAATGCTTCAAAGTTTGGTGTTAAAGCCTACACACACAGTTTTCTCTTGCGTATGAGAAAACACCTCAAGGTCAGCCCTGAAGACTCCACAGCAACTTACACATATTTTCAACCATATGGATCTTTTTCTTCTGTTATAAACTATATTTAGCACATAAAAACTTTCATACTGAAAACACTTTATGAGTAAGCAGGAATTTTTTTAGATAATATACAAATTTTTAGTGAATACATGCATGAAATTCATTTTAAAGTTATGTAACAATTAAAATGAAAATCTATTGCAATGCTCCTAAATTAACTGACTTTGTATTCTGCCATAACCTAAAGTTGGCTGATGGTATCTCTGTTCTATGATGTGATACAGCTTCCAGAGGAAAATTAATATTTTAAGAGAAAACATTAAATTACTTAAAAATTCACATGTCAGAACAATTTTGCATATTCTGGCATTTTATTAAAAGAGTTAAGTAAAAATAGTCAACTATGGAAATTTTTATGAAATGATAATAATTCAGGGTTAGCAGTTAACCAAATAATTTTCAAATACTTAAAGAATACAGTTTAATAACCTATTTAGAAAAATGTCTTATAGTTTTACTTAAAGCCATAACTATTCATAATTTTCAAAATAATCATAGTTTTTACCTTGCATTTTCTCCTCTGGTAAGAAGTTAAAATGATAGGAAAAAGTTTACCTTATCACAATAGTTTCTTTCCTTTTTCCTTTATCTTTTTTTTTTTACATAAAATTAGGAACTTTCAAATCATCTAAGAAATTAAACTTCCAATTTTAGTTCATGCAAATTTTAACAAACTTTCAATAATTCATTTTACCTTTGGAGGAAACAATGGGTTAAATGTTATACTTTTCTGCTTTATATATATGTATGCATGTGTGTATATGTACACACATGCATACATATATAGTTTATATACATACACAGTTTTACCCCACAATTTATATAATCAAAAAACAAAACTCTTATTGCCAATTTTTCTACTTATATTTCCAGTATCTTGAACAATTTAAATAACAGGAAAGTACACACTTCTATTACTATACTTACAGGAAAAGGAATGCATAAGAGAAATGTGTACTGCAGAATTTCATGACATTTATTTTCTAATTTTCAAGTTTACAATTAAATTTAACCCAGTCAAAAAGTGTTAGAAAATTAAAGATATCGAAAGGCTTAAGTTAAACCAAACAGAAATTTAAAAAATCACTAACCCAATGCATGCACTGCTCCTCTATGCCTGCTGGAGCTCTTGCTTGTTTTAATCACACGGACAGCACTTTCTCTGAACTGCAGCTCACAAAAATTTTCAAGAAATTTTGCCATTTCTTCTGTAACAGTATCCAGGTAAGTTTCTTTAATGAATTTCACCATTGAGGATGGAGCTAAAATTTCACGCAGCATATTAAAATCATCTTTTATCATTGAGTATAACTTAAGCATTGTACTTTGGTATCCATGAACCATTATGTCTAAATTTGATTCTCTGCTGTAAGAAGGAAAACAGTTCTGCAGAAGTTTAGCCAACAGTTTATTCTGTATGTTTTGGTATTTGACTATAACTTCTGATTCTGGATAGAGAAACAAGAGTTGTTGTATGCACTGATTTTTCAACAGAATCTTTTGCTGTGAATTGCTTATTTCATTAACACTTTGTAGTCTGCTCACTAAGAAGCGTCGAAGATGTAATCTTATATCATCCCATATAGACTTTACATTCATAGAGGAATGATCTTCAACAGAATGAAGAGAAGTTCTAGAGAGGAAATGGAACGATGTTCCACTTAGGGTTGATGGGAATGAAATGCTGCTCTTGCAGGAGAGGTCCCAAAGTAAGTCCAATACCATTTCTTCTTGATTTAGCTCATTGTTCAACAAATCTTGCTAATAAAATTAAATGAAAACATTAGAAATGTGATTAACTGTAAGAGTAACAGGAAAAATGATTTCTACAGTCACACACAACTTCATAATAATTCATTTCAACTTAGAATTAATACACTGATGCTTTACAAGATTTTTCTGCATTTCAAATTTAATCAATTTAGACATTTTAGAATGTTAGCGTTATCGTCTGTAAAATTTTGTAAAGCCCAGGTGATGAATTATACTTTTCATTTGGTTTCCAAACATAACGTAGTTTTCAGCCCTCTGTGTTAACCCAACACTGACATGATGTGAGATGTATGAAAGCTGAGCTTAAAAATTCTAAATAAAGATCTAATGTAAAACATTGATTGAAACATATTCTTAAGACAAAATAAATTGAAGATCATGCCCCTAATTAATTCCTGGTATAAAATTTTCATGTCTTAATGAGTATATTTACTATTATAGAACCCTGAATGAACATACAAAATGAAGACCTTTAAATATAGTATGTGCCTAGGGGTTACTAATGCTGCCATCCTGAGAAATACAATTTAATAGACTTAAAGACTTTAATTTTCACTTAAATTCCTTTTTGAGAGCCATATTAAGAAAGGTTTTACTTTGGAAATTAACCTGAGACTATTCTACTTCTCTCCAAAGAAATAACTAACTCAAAATGGAAAAAAAATACCCTCAGAATTGTTCCCCACAAGATGGTATGAAATTATTCCTTTTAACTTTCCAACAGAAACAATGGTAGGTATATTATGAATAGTAAAGGAAGAAAAAATTTACTTTCTTTTTGGACTTTGAATTATGCACACACATTCTCCTTACATGCCGACTTTCTTAATACTGTCTATTTCAGCTAATATTGAAATTCGTTGATATTCTGAAGTAGCAACATGCTGATTATAAGAAAAATGGAAGCAAGGTTCAAGTGGCATAAAATCTGGTTGGCTTTGAAATTTCTTATTGACAAAAAGACCACAAATATTATGTGTGATTCAGAATCATGAACTACTCCTAGACACATTCCGGGAATTTGCTCTCAATCATTCAAAGCACTGTAATGTCTAAATAATGTCCTCTCTGATAAAACCCAGTATCTATATAGTGTTTTATTAAAAGCACTTTTTCATATAGTCTCTGGCATACTGATAATGAAAACTCTTTCATATAGATATTTTAAAACCTTATTTACAAATAAGTACACTAATGTATAGCACATTTAAGTTACTTTCCAAATGTTACAAAATCAAGCACAAAACCAAGAAGGGACCCTGGCTTTACTCTCCTTGTCCATGTTCTACTACACCCTAGAGAGCCACCAAGTGCATTGACCTTTCTGAAGCTTCTTTATCTCTCTCTCTTCTCCCTCTATTTAGTTCTTTTGATGCTTCTGGAAAAGAAATGTCCTTAGAGTCCAGAACATCAGCATTATGATAAATTCTATTAAGCAAGCGAGTTATATTAGTGTCCCAACCTTGAATTCCTTTAGTCAATAACTATAAATATTTCATCAAGCAAATATTATTTAGAGAATAAAAGATTACAAGAGGTTTAAAACATGTGTTTAGTATGATTGCTCAAATTTTGAAAATAACTTCAGTTTAACTGCCATAATGAGGATCTCTGTTTCTTATTTAAGTAGTTAGGTAATTAATAAACAAAATTTTTTTCTATGGAAAAAACAGATTTATGAAAAAAGCTATAAGACTGACCCTTTTAACATACAAAAACTTGATAGACAACAAGGTTGTTTTAATCTGGATCTGTTTTATAATGCGGTTCTTTCCTCAAAATAACATGATCAATTATGAAAAAAACCTCGGTCTGGAACAATCCTATCAGTCTAATGAATTTGAGCAAAACTAAAATGGCCTTTGCCCTGCAGTGAATGGAGAAGACTTATGCGTGACAGATTAAAAGATAATTAAAAGCCTTTGCTTTTAATTAAATGAGAAAGCATTATTACATCAATATTAATGAAATTCAATACACACAGCTCTTAATAGAAATTAAAGGAATAACTATATCCATATTTATTCTTCAAGGCTTCACCTTTGCAAGATAATGGGTGAAAGGATTTTTTTAAAAGAATAAAGCTTCAGGGCACATAGTCTTCTTTTCTCTTCCTTCTATTACTTTGTAAACATTAAAGAGACATCTGCAATAATAACAACAGCTAAGAACTATTTTCATCTGATTCTGTCATCTTAAGTCGTCTACAACCCCAAGATATTTTCCACATCTGCCTTAGTCAATGTTTGATGTTTAGACAAAAAGAGTGCCTTCCCCCCCACCAACCTAAGTTAAATTAATACCATGGGTACAGAAATACTGCTTTCTAACAATCGTGCTGCTTCTCTGGGAAGCTGTACTTGCAAGCTAGCTACTCTTGTAGAGAGAGGTGTATTAAAATAACTGTTCTTACATAGAGGGTGGTCAATATCAAAGAATGAGCAATGTAATAATTCTCTATCAATTAAGAGTGGTCTTGTATAAATCACTGCCTTGATTGAAAAGAACTAGGTATGCTTGCAGGTTGAGAATGCAGGGAATGATAGACAAGGCTACTTACTAGATACAATCGATGGTGATCTTACTATACTTAATAGTGAGCACAGAGAAAATGAGTATTTGTGAATGGCCACAAAATGTAATTAATATAAACTTTTCTGGTAGACAATTGTGGTACATATCGATCAATACATTTCGTGGCATCAATATGGTATACATCGCACCACAAATTATGCAGGAATGAATATATTTAATCACTATGTAAAGTTTCATTTTATTGATAAAAATCATAGTAAAAAATAAAAACAAATAGCTAACTGGATTCCACTGGGAATATAGAAACAAAACAAAACACAAGCCCCAACCCCTACAAAAGGCAGTCTAACATTGTCACTAAAATAAATATTTACATATAGAAATTGAATGAATTATATTCCATGATCACCCAATGCACTCCAATATATATCAAAGATTCTTTTATTTACCAGTGTTTTGAGGAATTTCATCAAATCTCCATGAGGAATAGAAGTTGACTTGGATGAGTTATAGTTACAGTTATTTAGCCATTCAAAACAGTCAGTTGTTGTTTGCAGCTGCACATCTGGACAATGTTTGTTAACTTGAGACTGTATTTCTTTAATGCAGTGCTCTATACTACAAAAAAAAGAAAAAATTATTTTGGTAGGAAGTAGCTAACAGTTGCATCTCATAATAAACAGGCCCTGGCATGTTTGTTGTGTACAACATTACAAAATTACAAAATGTACATGTGATATGAAAATAAAAAGATTATATAATTTCATTCATAATTAAAAACTGAAAGTCCAAATTTTCTGGCAGTTTCCTTCCAAATGCAATAAAGGAAATGAGATAGTGAGCTACTCACAGATGAATTAGATATTCTTTTGTGTTAAAAGAAAAATCAAGCATAGATGCAATGAAATAATTGTCCCCTTGACAAGCAGTGGATGGAAGGTGGAGAAAATACTACTGATGACTGAAGATCAGAAACATATTATCTACTAATAGGTGAATGACTATATAAATTATGGAAAACCTCAATCAATGGAATATTAAGAAGTCACAAAGCAGTTACAAAGAGCTTGTAATTTTAAAAGCTGTAAAAGATACATGTTGTATATATACTGTTACTACAACCAAGTCCCTTTACTTGCCTTGGAATTCCATTCCAAAAAAAAAACAAACCAGAAAACATACTAGAAATTGCATATCTTAAAAAAAAGACTGGAAGGAAATGAAAGAGAAGGTTAATAGCAACTATCTCTCAGTGATGAAATTTGATGTTTTTAATTTTACTTTTCTATATTTTCTGAATTTTTACAAATTCTCCATTTATATAAATAAAAAAACAATGAAAATGTGCCTAATTGAATTTTACAATAGATGTTTTTAAAATTCCATCCAAAATATCTTTAGCTGTGATACTAAAAAGGTCTACTCTGTTGTTTTGCTTTTCATATGAAAATCTGTACATTCATTATTATAAACGTTTGCGAGGTAAACTGGTGACCTTAAGCAGAATGTCATCAGTGGAGCCACAAGGACATTACATATTAATACCACCTGATGGCAGCATATCTAAACTCCAAGAAAGCTTATAAACAGGAATATTCTTTTGAAGCTGGATCCCCTCACCCAAAATTTACAGCTATGCATTTGTATTTGCCTCTTAACAATATTAAGACCTGTTACTGAAGAGGTTACTACTGTTTTGAAAATATCAATGCTATTGACTGTAACTTCTGTGTGATAGAATCATGTAGGCTTTGGAAAACAAGCTATGATGATTAAAATTTATGTCATATGAAAGACTCCAAAATTCATCAGGTGTCAGTTCCCAATATTAAACACACAAACTGTACAACTTGCAGGAAGGCTTTTCGGAAGACTTCTGAACATGAGTGAATTCAAACTGAATTACCTTGAAACAAATACATTTTGAGAATTAAAGGGCCTTTTCATGAAAACAAAAAACTTACAAGAAAAACAATACCTCCTTAGGTCACCGGCCACGCAATTTCCTGATGGCACAGTCTTATTCAGGAATACTAGTTCTAAATCAGACATGAGATTGGCATATATTTTCTTAAATTACATAAGCACTTCTATGGACTAAGCTTACACCTTGACTCTAGGGACCCTTATCAAAGGTTTTTATTATAGCATCATCATGTGTCTCATTCAGTGAAACCTAATAGAGTGCAGCAATGTGATTCGGAAAGGCTCAGCGGTTAGTCTACCGAAATCTTTTTCAATCAGGACTCAGCTTTTAGGCTTATCTCTAACATCTGAATCTGGGTAGAGTCCAATAACTACAATTTCTAAATAGGGTAAAGACCTAAGAGAGTAAGTAATTTGTCTAAACACTGATAAAGGGATTGAGCAGTTGCATTTCAGAGGACCCTCCTTACTGATACAGTTGAGCTGGCTTTTAAAATCATTTTGTCACAATTTTAAAATGTCGGAAATCATTATCTGCACCTGATTTGATTTTAGTTGACAAAATACCTTGTCATTCTGCCATCCACAAATCTCTATACATCTTGCTTTAGAAATGCCAAATGTTTGAAGTCTAGAGACTTAGTGCCTGAGTGTTATACAAAAGAAATATTTCCAAAATTTAAGGCAAATGTAAGGTTAGTGTACAATTATCTTAATTGAGGTCAAAATTAAATTTAAAATTAATTTTCGACACCTAAAAAGTAACATTATTTTCATATGAGTGTAGTAATATTACTGATAGGGATGGGAATCTTGGGTGGGAGGAAGTCCACATATTACATTTAGATGATGCAAGAACTTGGTATAGGTTTTTCTTTTCTTCTTTTTTTTTTTGGTATCATTAGTATACAATTACATGAGCAACATTATGGTCACTAAACTACTCCCATTATCAATTCCCCACCACATACCCCATTACAAACACTGTCGAACAGCATAGTAAGATGCTATAGAATCACTTCTTCTCTTCACTGTTACAGTGCCTTCCCTGTGTCCCGCCCCCCTACATTATGTGTGCTAATCTGCATGACCCTTTTTCCACTTATACTTCCCTTCCTAATTATCCTCCCCAGTCCCTTTCCCCTTGGTAACTGTTACTCCATTCTTGGGTTCTGTGAGTCTGCACAGAAAAACCTTCAGTTTTTTCTTTGTTCTTACACTCCACAGATGAGTGAAATCATGTGATACTTGTTTTTCTCTGCCTGGCTTATTTCATGGAGCATAATACCCTCTAGCTCCATCCATGTTGTTGCAAATGGTAGGATTTGTTTTCTTCTTAAGGCTGAATAATATTCCATTGTGTATATGTACCACGTCTTCTTTATCCATTCATCTGCTGATGGAACTTAGGTTGCTTCCATTTCTTGGCTATTGTAAGTACTGCTGTGATAAACATAGGGCTGCATATGTCTTTTTGAAATTGGACTCCTACACTCTTAGGGTAAATTCTTAGGAGTGGAAATCCTGGGTCAAATGGTATTTCTACTTTTAGTTTTTTGAGGAACCTCCATACTGCTTTCCACAATGGTTGAACTAAGTAACATTCCCACCAGCAGTGTAGGAGGATTCCCTTTTCTCTACATCCTCGCCAACATTTGTTGTTGTCTTTTGGATGATGACCATCCTAACTGATGTGAGGTGATATCTCATTGTGGTTTTAATTTGCATTTCTCTGATGATTAGTGATGTGGAGCATCTTTTCATGTGCCTGTTGGCCATCTGAATTTCTTCTTTGGAGAAGTGTCTGTTCAGATCATCTGCCGATTTTTTAATTGGCTTATTTGCTTTTTTGTTTGTTCAGGCATATGAGCTCTTTGTATATTTTGGATGTCAGCCCCTTATCGGATATGTCATTTATGAATATATTCTCCCATACTGTAGGATACCTTTTTGTTCTATTGATGGTGTCCTTTGCTGTACAGAAGCCTTTTAGTTTGATGTACTCCCACTTGTTCTTTTGTTTCCCTTGCCCATGGAGAATTTTTTCATGTTTATATTCAAGAGAGTTTTGCCTATGTTTTCTTCTAAGAGTTTTATTGTTTCATGACTTACATTCAAGTCTTCAATCCATTTTGTGTTTACTTTTCTGTATGGAGTTAGATAGTAATCCAGTTTCATTCTCTTACATGTAGTTGTCCAGTTTTGCGAATACCAGCTGTTGAAGAGGCTGACATTTCCCCATTGTGTATCCATGGCTCCTTTATAATATATTAATTGACAATATATGCTTGGGTTAATATCTGAACTCTCTACTCTGTTCCACTGGTATATGGGTCTGTTCTTGTGCCAGTACCAAATTGTCTTCATTACTGTGGCTTTGTAGTAGAGCTTGAAGTTGAGAAGCGAGATTCCCCCCTGCTTTATTCTTCCTTCTCAGGATTGCTTTGGCTATTCGTGGTTCCATATGAAATTTAGACCTATTTGGTCTTTCATGGTTCCATATGAATTTTAGAACTATTTGTTCCAGTTTGTTGAAGAATGCTGTCAGTAGTTTGATAGAGATTGCTTTAGGCAGGATGGCCATTCTGAAAATATTAATTATTCCTACCAAAGAGCATGGAATGGACCTAATGGGCATCTACAGAACACTCCATCCAAAAGCAACAGGATACACATTCTTCTCAAGTGCACATGGAACATTTTCCAGAAAAACACAGTAGTCCGGGCAGGACCCAGAATGAGCTGGAACTGACGAGACTCAGCCTGGCCTTATATTCCAAGGCACAGTTAGAGCTCTTCTTCTCCCTCTTAAATTTACATGTGACGTGGGATCACTTTTCATAGACTATAGTGATGGGAGCTAAATGGAAGTGACACAGGGCTATGTTTATGATGTAAATAGAATTTTTTAGAAATGTTCTATAAGGACATGGCAGTTTAATACCCATGAAAAGCTTGAATAAGTTAACGTGGTTTCTTTTTCATCTATAGAGGCTTGTCCAGTAATTTCAGCACAATTACTAAAGTCAGATGTGGGGGATCACGGGAAGATGGTGGCGTGAGTAGTTCAGAGGAAATCTCCTCCCCAGAACATATATTTTTATGAAAATACAATAAATACAACTATTCTTAAAGAGACACCAGTGGATGCAGTACAACAGCCAGGATACATCTGCATCTATGAGAACTCAACATCACACGAAGGGGGTAAGATACAAGCCACGGCCAGGTGGGACCTGAATGCTCCCCCACCCCAAAACCCAATGGGAAGAAAGGAGTCGGAATGAGGAGGGACTGAAAGCCCAGGAGTGCTAAACAACCAGCTCTAGAAATCCGCACCCGGAACGCAGACACAAGGTGCACGGGGTGCTAGATATTAGAGAAACGGAAAAGCAAAACCTGTGGGCAGGTCCCGGCAACTGGCGCCCCTGAGACAAAAGAAAAGAGAGTGCTTTCTGCAATTCTTAAAGAAACAGGGACCCCATAGCTGGATGAAGTTGTCCCGGCAGCTGGGAATACTGGGGAAACTTAGGCGCCCTAAACCCCAGGGAGACAGTGCAGCTCTGAAGCCCCTCACGGCACTGAACAGCCTGCCAATCATTCCTCCAAGTGGCGCAGACCCCGAAACTCTGGCCCAGTAGCCCAGTAGCGGGAGAGTGGCAGCGTGTGCCAGTGATGGCAGCGCCGGAAGGGACCGGGAGCAGATCCGTGCGCCACAGGAGAGGCTTGAGCTAGCCTGCAGCGGCGCAACCAAACAGCCCGGGCGCAGCTCAGACGCACCGGCGGCAGTGAAGCCAGAGGAGCCCAGTAGAGGCCTGCATGGAAGAGCCCCGCGCGCACCTTCAGTGGAGCTAGAGGGAGAAGGCGTGCTCCCAGCAGCCGAACGGAATCCCAGCCCAACACACAGCCACCCAGGCCAGACCCAAAGGCCACTGCTGCTACACAGCTGCCTGGCAGGGTCGCCGCTAGCACAGAGGAGCACACCAGGTGTGCCTGCCACTCCCTGCAGGGCTCCCCGCTGCTCTGACAGACACCCCGCCGACAGCAGCTTAGGGGACTAACCCAGTGGCTACTCCTGGAGTGCGGGTAACTGTCACAGGCAGCGGAGAAGGGCAAGGCATCCAGCAAGCAGGAAAGGACTTTCTTCTCCCAGCTGACACACCTGCAACATGCCTACAGCCACTGCTATCACCATGAAAAGGCAAAAAAATCTGGTCCAGCCAAGATACGTCAAACAACACCTGAGAAAGGATCTGCAGAGGCAGACCTAACCAGTCTCCCTGAAAAAGAATTCAAAATAAAAATCATAAACATGCTGACAGAGCTGCAGAGAAATATGCAAGAGCTAAGGGATGAAGTCTGGACGGAGATTACAGACGTGTGGAGGGAGATTACAGACGTCCGGAGGAAGATTACAGAAGTGAAACAAATTCTGGAAGGATTTATAAGCAGAATGGATAAGATGCAAGAAGCCATTGATGGAATAGAAACCAGAGAACAGGAACGCACAGAAGCTGATACAGAGAGAGATAAAAGGATATCCAGGAATGAAACAATATTAAGAGAACTGTGTAACCAATCCAAACAGAACAATATCCGCATTATAGGGGTACCAGAGGAAGAAGAGAGAGAAAGAGGGATAGAAAGTGTCTTTGAAGAAATAATTGCTGAGAACGTCCCCAAACTGGGGGAGGAAAAAGTTACTCACACTAAGGAGGCACACAGAACTCCCCAGAGACAGAATCCAAAGAGGACAACACTAAGACACATAATAATTAAAATGGCAAAGATCAAGGACAATGACAGAGTATTAAAGGCAGCCAGAGAGAGAGAAAAAAGGTCACCTACAAAGGAAAACCCATCAAGCTATCATCAGACTTCTCAACAGAAACCTTACAGGCCAGAAGAGAATGGCATGATATATTTAATGCAATGAAACAGAAGCGCCTTGAACCAAGGATACTGTATCCAGCATGATTATCATTTAAATATGAAGGAGGGATTAAACAATTCCCAGACAAGCAAAAGTTGAGGAATTTGCCTCCCACAAACCACCTCTACAGGGTACCTTAGAGGGACTGCTCTAGATGGGAGCACTCCTAAAAAGAGCACAGAACAAAATACCCAACATATGAAGAATGGAGGAGGAGGAAAAAGAAGGGACAGAAATAAACATCAGACTGTGTTTATAATAGCTCAACAAGCGAGTGAGGTCAGACAGTAAGGTAGTAAACAAGCTAACCTTGAACCTTTGGTAATCACAAATCCAAAGCCTGCAATGGCAATAAGTACGTATCTTTCAATAATCATCCTAAATGTAAATGGACTGAATGCACCAATCAAAAGACACAGAGTAATAGAATGGATAAAAAAGCAAGACCCATCTATACACTGCTTACAAGAGACTCACCTCAAATCCAAAGACATGCACAGATTAAAAGTCGAGGGATGGAGAAAGATATTTTATGCAAACAACAGAGAGAAAAAAGCAGGTGTTGCAATACTAGCTAATATCAGACAAAATAGACTTCAAAATGAAGAAAGTAACAAGAGATAAAGACGGACATTACATAATGATAAAGGGCTCAGTCCAACAAGAGGATATAACCATTATAAACATATATGCACCCAATACAGGAACACCAATATATGTGAAACAAAAACTAACAGAATTAGAGGAAATAGAATGCAAAGCATTCATTTTGGGAGACTTTAACACACCACTCACTCCAAAGGACAGATCCACCGGACAGAAAATAAGTAAGGACACAGAGGCACTGAAAAACACGCTAGAACAGATGGACCTAATAGACATCTACAGAACTCTACATCCAAAAGCAACAGGATACATACTCTTCTCAAGTGCACATGGAACAGTCTCCAGAATAGACCACATACTAGGCCACAAAAAGAGCCTCAGTAAATTTCAAAAGACTGAAATCCTACCAACCAACTTTTCAGACCACAAAGGTATAAAACTAGAAATAAATTGTACAAAGAAAGCAAAAAGGCTCACAAACACATGGAGGCTTAACAACATGCTCCTAAATAATTAATGGATCAATGACCAAATTAAAATGGAGATCCAGCAATATATGGAAACAAATGACGACAACAACACAAAGCCCCAACTTCGTGGGATGCAGCAAAAGCAGTCTTAAGAGGAAAGTATATAGCAATCCAGGCATATTTAAAGAAGGAAGAACAATCCCAAATCAATAGTCTAATGTCACAATTATCGAAATTGGAAAAAGAACAAATGAGGCCTAAGGTCAGCATACGGAGGGACATAATAAAGATCAGAGAAGAAATAAATAAAATTGGGAAGAATAAAACAAAAGAAAAAATCAATGAAACTAAGAGCTGGTTCTTTGAGAAAATAAACAAAATAGATAAGCCTCTAGCCAGACATATTAAGAGAAAAAGAGAGTCAACACACATCAACAGAATCAGAAATGAGAAAGGAAAAATCACAACAGACCCCACAGAAATACAAAGAATTATTAGAGAATACTATGAAAACCTCTATGCTAACAAGGTGGAAAACCTAGGAGAAATGGACAACTTCCTAGAAAAATACAACCTTCCAAGACTGACCCAAAAAGAAACAGAAAATCTAAACAGACCAATTACCTGCAACGAAATTGAAGCGGTAATCAAAAAACTACCAAAGAACAAAACCCCCGGGCCAGATGGATTTACCTCGGAATTTTATCAGACATACAGGGAAGACATAACACCCATTCTCCTTAAAGTTTTCCAAAAAATAGAAAAGGAGGGAATACTCCCAAACTCATTCTATGAAGCCAACATCACCCTAATACCAAAACCAGGCAAAGACCCCACCAAAAAAGAAAACTACAGACCAATATCCCTGATGAACGTAGATGCAAAAATACTCAACAAGATATTAGCAAACCAAATTCAAAAATACATCAAGAGGATCATACACCATGACCACATGGGATTCATCCCAGGGATGCAAGGATGGTACAACATTAGAAAATACATCAACATCATCCACCACATCAACAAAAAGGACAAAAATCACATGATCATCTCCATAGATGCTGAAAAAGCATTCGAAAAAATTCAACATCCATTCATGATAAAAACTCTCAACAAAATGGGCATAGAGGGCAAGCACCTCAACATAATAAAGGCCATATATGATAAACCCACAGCTAACATCATACTGAACAGCGAGAGGCTGAAACCTTTTCCTCTGAGATCAGGAACAAGACAGGGATGCCCACAGTCCCCACTGTAATTCAAAGTGGTACTGGAGGTCCTAGCCACAGCAATCAGACAAAACAAAGAAATACAAGGAATCCAGATTGGTAAAGAGTCAAACTGTCACTATTTGCAGATGACATGATATTGTACATGAAAAACCCTAACGACTCCACTGCAAAACTACTAGAATATCGGAATTCAGCAAAGTTGCAGGATACAAAATTAACACACAGAAATCTGTAGCTTTCCTATACACTAACAATAAACTAATAGAAAGAGAAATGAGGAAAACAATTCCATTCACAATTGCATCAAAAAGAATAAAATACCTAGGAATAAACCTAACCAAGGAAGTGAAAGACCTATACCCTGAAAACTACAAGACACTCTTAAGAGAAATTAAAGAGGTCACTAACAAATGGAAACTCATCCCATGCTCCTGGCTAGGAAGAATTAATATTGTCAAAATGGCCATCCTGCCCAAAACAATACACAGATTCGATGCAATCCCTATCAAATTACCAAGAGCATTCTTCAATGAACTGGAACAAATAGCTCAAAAATTCATATGGAACTGTCAAAGACCCCAAATAGCCAAAGAAATCCTGAGAAGGAAGAATAAAGTCGGGGGGATCCCACTCCCCAACTTCAAGCTCTACTACAAAGCCATAGTAATCAAGACAATTTGGTACTGGCACAAGAACAGAGCCATAGACCAGTGGAACAGAATAGAGACTCCAGACATTAACCCAAACATATATGGTCAATTAATATATGATAAAGGAGCCATGGACATACAATGGGGAAATGACAGTCTCTTCAACAGATGGTGCTGGCAAAACTGGACAGCTACATGTAGGAGAATGAAACTGGATCACTGTCTAACCCCATATACAAAAGTAAACTCCAAATGGATCTAAGACCTGAATGTAAGTCATGAAACCATAAAACTCTTAGAAAAAGACATAGGCAAAAATCTCATGGACATAAACATGAGTGACTTCTTCATGAACATATCTCTCCGGGCAAGGGAAACAAAGGCAAAATGAACAAGTGGAACTATATCAAGCTAAAAAGCTTCTGTACAGCAAAGGACACCATCAATAGAACAAAAAGGTATCCTACAGTATGGGAGAACATATTCATAAATGACAGATTGATAAAGGATTGACATCCAAAATATATAAAGAGCTCACACGCCTCAACAAACAAAAAGCAAATAATCCAATTAAAAAATGGGCAGAGGAGCTGAATAGACAGTTCTCTAAAGAGGAAATCCAGATGGCCAACAGGCACATGAAAAGATGCTCCACATCGCTAATCATCAGAGAAATGCAAATTAAAACCACAATGAGATATCACCGCACACCAGTAAGGATCGCCATCATCGAAAAGACAAACAACAACAAATGTTGGTGAGGTTGTGGACAAAGGGGAACCCTCCTACACTGCTGGTGGGAATGTAAATTAGTTCAACCATTGTGGAAAGCAGTATGGAGATTCATCAAAATGCTCAAAATAGAAATGCCATTTGACCCAGGAATTCTACTTCTAGGAATTTACCCTAAGAATGCAGCACTCCAGTTTGAAAAAGACAGATGCACCCCTATGTTTATTGCTGCACTATTTACAATAGCCAAGATATGGAAGCAACCTAATTGTCCATCAGTACATGAATGGATAAAGAAGATGTGGTACATATACACAATGGAATATTACTCAGCCATAAGAAAAAAACAGATCCTACCATTCGCAACAACATGGATGGAGCTAGAGAGTATTATGCTCAGTGAAATAAGCCAGATGTAGAAAGACAAGTACCAAATGATTTCACTCGTATGTGGAGTATAAGAAGAAAGGAAAAATGAAGGAACAAAACAGCAGCAGAATCACAGAACCCAAGAATGGACTAATAGTTACCAAAGGGAAAGGGACTGGGGACGATGGGTGGGAAGGGAGGGATAAGGGCGGGAAAAAGAAAGGGGGCATTACGATTAGCATGTATAGTGTGTGTGGGGACACGGGGAGGACTGTGCAACAGAGAGGAGACAAGTAGTTCTCTTACAGCATCTTACTACACAGATGGACAGTGACTGTGAAGGGGTATGTGGGGGGGACTTGGTGAAGGGGGGAATCTAGTAAACATAATGTTCTTTCTGTAATTGTAGATTAATGATACCAAAATAAACAAAAAAAAGTCAGATGTGGTCTAGCCCAGTGAAAACATACAAACTAAAATCAGGATGAGAAAACAGGAGAATTTACACTAGCATTTACTCTGTGGTGATTCCTTCAATTTTCTTCCTGAGAAAGAGACAGGAAAATGATGAGACAGGGAGAACATGTATAATAATAAGATTCAGAAGAGATCTGGGAAAGCATCTAGTCTACATCTTTATCTCCATTGCAAGGATAATTTCAATCACCAGCCAGACAATAGATTTGTCTAGAAGTTAGAAATTGAAGGTCCTAAAAATACCTGTGGTCACGCTGTAAGGAGGTAGACTATACAGCATGAATTCTCATATAACGCCTATGGGAGAGAAGACAATTGCAGTACTGCTGAAGAATAATATGCAGCAGCTAACTGTACAACTCCTAAGAAGCTATCGCATAGATAGTCTCTTATAAGGAAATGAGGGCACACTCGTCTGTATGTACAGCTAATGGAAGAAAGACTGAAAATATTGTAAGTGTTCATCCAGAGGGAACTGGATTAATAAACTGTCATACATTCATACAAGTAAATTTAAAAGATAAGGTACAATTATATGGAGAGATTTAAGAAATCTATTAAGTAGTAAAAGCTAATTGAAATACATACAAATAATTCCCATTTGTATAAAAAAGGGAATGTATTTTTGGTTACATATATATATGTATATATACAGAATATTTCTGGATAATGATATACATAATTTCATAATATAGGTTACTTCTGAAGACCAAGATTTGGGGGGTCAGAGGAGTAAGCAAACTTTTCCTCATCTCTTCACTTCTGTACTGAACTTTTCCTTATATCTGCCTTTTTCTACCACCTGAAATTTTCCATGAGAATGTATATTACTTTTATAACTTAAAATTACTTAATAGAAAAGAAAACGAGTATTTGATGACTGCTTTTTGTATCACATTCTATTTATCTAACTGCACATTTGCTTAAGATAAACAAACATGCCAAACACACATTTATTGACTGTATTCAGGCCTACTTTGTACCAGGATTTTTTTAGGCAGTGGTAAACAGTTAAAGTCTTACAGTAGCAATGAATGAAGTAATGGACCCAGCTTCCACTGTAATAGTTTCCCACTCCCTGCCCCTTGCAGCTCCCATATGATATTCTTAGTTAAGACACTGAAGAATTAGGATTGTAATTAGCAAAGGCGTGGTGTTAGTGACCCTTTTTTAGACAAGGTGTTAAGAACTCTGCTGGATCCCTGGCAAGGCTGTTTTCTAGGGAAATGCCGCAGGATTGGTTTAGATCTCAAGGCGTCAGTCATCTAACAGGAAAAATGGGCAAGCCACACCTCATTACCAGGGCCCAGTTCTCTTCAGTATTCCCTCACCTGTTCTTGCCCTCAGAGCAGGGCCAGGTCTTCAAAGGCACACCCCAGGTTGTAACCTCAGGAGTGGGGCCTTACTTCCCACTGGCCAATTAACTCTCTGGAAAATAGTGGCCTATTTTTGACTCAACCTCCTCATCAGGTCTGGATTTGTACTATAACATTACTCATACTTTTGTTATCATAATAGTTTGTAAACTGGCAGACACTTGCTTCCCTTTCCTTATTTCCCATCGAAAGACAATTACAATAATATTCCTTAGGAATATCCTCAAGCAGTAATTCTTTATTACCTTATGCCTATTTGGACAAGAGCAGGTGAAAGTAACACATGTAAAAATAAAAGTTATACTTCAGATAAAGTCAGACACTTAAAATAAATGTATTACTTGAAACAACTGCTTAATAACCATCTCATAGAGCAACTGACCCCACATTTTACCCTACTCATCTCAGCCTCCAAAAGCAGAGGTCTTAGGGAAGCACTGAGGGTGCATGTTGTAGGACTGTGGAGAAGAGTTAAGAACACCACAGGCATTCAAATAATGAAGCTTATAGTGAAAGAAAATGATGAGGAGAAAGTGGTTGAATAGGCCACCATGAAACAGAGAGTGGTTTGTCTCCTTCCCACTCACCCCCATTTCTACCTGCATGGATCACCAGACTTCTGGTTGAGAGCTTCAATGGGAGGACTGGAGATATTTAAAAGGTAGGATATATGAATGAGGCCAGAGAAAGTTTAGGCCAGAGCTGCAGAGGCCCAGGAGTGTCATCTGCCTGGAGGCATTTTTAATTTCTGAGAAGAACAAGAGTACTCAAAGAGCCCAGACAGAGGGAATGGAAAAGTGGCTGGTTAGGCCTTAGTCTGGGTTCAAAGATGGGTGGGGAGGCCTTTCGGGTTTCTTTCCATGCAGCCTGGTCCTATTCAGTAAGATAGGAGAACAGGTAGGGATTCTGTGAGAACCCCTCTTGTTTTTAAGTGCCAAACTACTGCCAGGAATTATAATATACAGTAGTCCTTGATAGCATATTTGAAGATTTCTTTTGGTTACTTCTTTCAGACCTTCAGACTATAAAGTGGAAAACTGTAAAGAAATTTTCAAATGTAAGTTCAAGAATTTCAGCATTATGTAAAAAATAAGTGTATCTATGAAATATGTATACTCCATGGTTAAACTTCTAGAAACCATATATCCAAAATAACTGTCAAAATATAAAGTTAATGCCCCTCCTCCATCCCCACACCAAATTTCCTAGATTAAGACAAATTTTAGCCATGATAGCACTCCCTGTTCTTTCTCTAGGTTAAAAAAAACATAGTAATCCTGCACCAGTACCAGAAAAATTTATGTTCTGAGGGACACATAAAGATTTTCTATAATTAGGAAACAGAAAGGTAAAATGAAATCTTAATGATAAAATTACATCTATCCAACTGAACACTAAGAAGAGAATAATCATTCTATGTTATATTGTAAGTCCAAGAAAAATTCTGTATCTCTCTATCTTGTTAAACGAGTAAGTTCCAGTCAACTCAAACAGTACTTCAGTGTTATATGCAGTTTTCAGTTAGTGAACCGAGTCTGTGGGTGAAACATTCATGCTCTTCCTTTTTGGCAGGTTATTTACCTTCTTGTTACCACTTTTGATGTGTGTTAAAAGTAAGAGACTCACTATCACTGATTTCTACTGTCAAACCTAAGAGTGACCTAGCTCTAACTTGAATAGAAACAAGGATGTAAGAGTGAAAATGGTCTGAGAGAATAACAGCTTCTCTTGAAAGGAAGGTGAAGGTTCAGTGACCTCTGGGCACTCTGGTCCATTCTGTTGAATCACTGCTTTGGGGAAGCAAAAGACCCTGTGGCTCATAAAACTTGATGATATTAGGAAGAGGGAAGGAATTTACAGTTAGAATTCAGGGTCACTGATAGAAATATAACTTTAAAAATTCAAGGATAAGGAAAAATATCATATTTAAAAATGAATTACTAATGTTTTTTCTTTTAAAACATTGGGAAAACCCACATCATTTAGATGATCATTACTTATTCAATGTACACCACTGAGAGATAAATAGAACATAGAATACAAAAATGCCAAGGGTAATTCAACTACTGCAGTGTAAGTGTGGCATAACTGATTCGTCATGACATACAATTTTCTAAAAGCTATTCTGTTAGAAGGCAATAAATGAGTGCATAAATGATTTACGCTCTTCTGAACCATGGTTATTATTCAGTATTTTATTTTTTTAAATATATACACCCTGTACTATTATGTTTATTCTCTAGAGTATAATAAAAACATAATTGAATTTGATGAAAAATAGACTTGATTCTAAATGCAGCATACAGCACATACAGCTACTCCCTGTTTTTATCAACCTTGTGAAGATCAATGGTAACTTGAGGTGGTTCTGTTCCAGGTTTGCTTTAATATATGGGCAATAAAATATTTTTAATTTAAAAATTATATCCTTATATTCCATGTTATATATTTTTTAATAACATATGAATTTTGACCTAAATAACAATTTATGAATTCAAAGTATACTATTTTAATCACTGTTCTACTCCTAAATATGATTTCTCAGGTAGGGCAGAAAATTAACCACAGATGGTTTAGCAAATAAAACTGAAGAAGTCTATAACAAAAGCATCAGAAATTTGTTCTGATGGAGCCTAAATGCCACTATGAACAGAGGTCACCTTTTTTTTTCCATTCATGCAAATTTTTTTTTTATTAAGGTAACATTGATATGTAATCTTATGAAGGTTTCACATGAGCAACATTGAGGTTACTACATTCACCCATATTACCAAGTCCCCACCACCACCCCATTGCAGTCACTGTCCATCAGCCTAGTAAGATCAGAGGTCACCTTTTCAAAGTTATTTAAAATTTGTTTTACTATAACCATCTCTGGAATTTAGACAAATGACTTATTAATCTATTTAAAGTAATGCCATTTTCATTTATAAGTTCTTTTGATTTAAAAACTGTCATGTAATATATAAATATGTAATACATAAATTACATAAATACATAATTACATCAAAGTTTAATGAAGTTATTTTCTATTTATATACAAATTATATACTCTATAGTATGGTAAAGTTATTTTTATATATGCCCTTTTTAAAACTGTAGGTAGATAGACAGATAGTAAGGGCAAAAACAAATTAAAATAAGAGGTTTAATTCTCCCATTGAAAATAAGTAAACAGAATTCCCTCCCTTCTTTTTTCTTAAAGTATTTAGCTTAGAAATGTGTAAGTTCTTTTTCATCTCTTTGAAATGTATCCCTTGGAAGACTACTAGATGGGGCTTTTGTCAGCTTTTTCAGCCAGGACACTTTTTCTCAAGAACCAGGGAGCCATCTTCTCAAAATACAAACTCCAAGAGAGATAGCTCTCCTATCTCCCAGTTCCTGTGGAAGAGTAGGAGTCTAACTTCAGTGTGTGCCTTCTTCTAATTTATAAAACTACTTCTCCTCATAAAGATGAGAAGTTTCTCCTCAGGATAAAGCCCATATGCTAAACATAAAGTGTTCTTTAACCATGGTAAAGTTAGGATGAACTATGGGTGAAAAAATGTGCTTGCAATCCTCTTAAGACTAGTTATTATTTATCTTGAAAACATGTATGTAATGAGTCATAACTACAAGGCTATATAAACGGGGTGAAACCCTTTCTGTTTTGCATTCTATTAGCAGATTGCCTGTGATGTGCATTGCATTCTGGTTTAATGCCTGTTGAATAATAAGTGTTTTCTTTCTCTTCTGCCTTTGTGAAGAGGATTTCTGAGATGAGAGAAGATTTTGTTTTTAATTATAATTCCCCAAAAGTATGCTCTTTTAAATTCATGTTATTTACGCCCATTAATATGATGAAAAATTAACTGTACTTGCATATAAAATGAGGGAAAAAAATCATAGGAACATATCACTTGCCTGGTTCAGTTTCTTTGACAATTCAGTATAACTATACCTTACATTTTTAAAAAGGAAACACTATTTATCTTTCTACAACAGAATTTTTTTACTGTGGTTTGCATATTTATAACCCACTTGAGACAAATTACTATGACCTTTGACCAAAAGGACTCAAATAAGTGAATTAACTCTAAGGCCCACAAATACATAAGATGACAAAGTCCTTTCTATCAAAGAATATGCATTAGTGGGTAACTACTTAGCTGTCCCTGCCTCCCCCAGTGCTTGGTAACACTAACTTTAGAATAGCTGCTACAGACTTAATTTGCCCTTGCAACTCTATGGAGTCCCTAGTCTCCCAAGTAAGCTGGAGACTTAAAATGACAAACATTACATAGACAAAACTAATTTTTAATGCTCTGTTTTCAGCAACTCAAGCAATCCATGGCCTTATACTACAATTTTAGTATCTTAATTTCATATTTTTAATTTCTGTGTTTACCCATCAAATGAGAATGTTTAACCATAAACTAAATGTATTAATGAAAAGGCAGTCCATCGATATTGGCAAACTCTAAGAAATCATTAATAGTAATTTGGTAAACTTTAATATACCTATTTGAAGGTAGTGCCCATATTTTCCAATCTTATTTAAAGTACTAATCAGACACTGATTAGTTAAATTTTAGGGGGAGGACATAATCTAATTTTTTTCAGGAAAATTAATGATGATTAAAGCCTAAAGTTAGCTAAGAGTAGGAAACTAAAATTGACCTAGGTAAAGCTCCATAAATAAAACATGAAACCAACTTGTTTTAAATATTTAGCAATATTTACCTTGTAGCATTTTGTTCTATCTTTTCATCGATGTCACTGAAGATCTGCTTAAACTCCAAGTCTCCAGGAAATGAATTTAACAAACAATGAAGGTCAAAAGAATTATGGGAATAATCATCTTCCCAATCCATTCTGAAGAACAAGAATTTTAAAAAATGTCAGTTCCCCAAAATGAAAGAACAATAATAATAATAAACACCTCAAGTTGTGATAGTAAACCAAAAATAATTCCCATTTACATGCAAAATAAAACATAGCAGTACAAGAACGAGGGTATTATTAAGCTAGGTAAGGGTGTTTTGTTATTAAATTTCATGAAGTGTGACCTAATTTCCACACTTCTCCACGTTTGAAAGCAGAACATAACAGCATCCCTCAGAGAGTACTTAAATATCCTTTTGCCTTTCACTGTAACCAAGAACTGCAAAGGAAATCACAGAGCCTCACAGACCACTGTAAACAAGGGTAGCTGCAGCAAGAATTCAATAGCTTTCCTCTACTCTTGCCAACATGGAAATAGAAACTGCAACCTTGGAACTCTTAAGGTCTCATCCCCTGACCCCATTTATATGTGAAGAAGGCAAGATTTCCCTTGAGTACCTCTAGCATTCTGATAATGTAAGCACTGATAACTGATTTAATCATGTACTGATAAAACTTAACTATGCTACTCCTTTTAGAGAAACATACACTTCCTACTATGAAAGCTTCAATCAGTCATTCTATACATATTTATTGAATGTTTGATACGTAACAGGCAAGACTGTAAAGGCTGGAGTTACAGCTGTAGCAAGTGAAAGCCCTGCCCTTATGGAGTTTTTATTCATGGAAGGTAGATTTTCAAAGCACAAATACATTTTATAAATGACCACATAGTAAGAAGTCCTACAGGAACAAGTAGGCAGGGCAATGGGATGAACTAAGAATGATGGAGTTGAGGCAGAGTAAACTACTTTATTTGAAGATATATTATTTTTGGACATAAAATAGTGCTTATAATAAGGTATTTTGGTGACTCATGGTGTAAATGAAATAGAAATTAAAACATTAAATTAAAACAAATATACATGAAATAAAATTTAACAAGAAAAAGCCTTGGGAAATGTGGTTTTAGCTTAGATAAATCTAAAACACTTCGAAAATTGTCTAAAAAGTTTTGCTATGGCTACAACATTAATGGGTTTTCCTCATCTTCAATTATTTAATTATAATAAATCCAACTAATTTATTATCTTGTAATGAGATAGTGTGAGTCCTATCTGGAACTTCAAAGTAGTCTTGAAATAATGCTTTTATTTTTCTTCAGATATTTTAAAAGGAAAACAGTCAACTGAAATGTAATTCTATGGCATGACAAGGCTTCTCAGTTGTAAACTCATTTAGTTCCAAATACAGAATAAGCACAGATATACCATTTTAAAATACCAAAAATCCTAATACATGTGGATTCTCTTCTTTGAAAATATTTCGCAGTAAGAGGTATAAGTTCTCATTTGAGAACAAATATTTACCTATAATGTACCATAATAAATATTAAGTTGAAATCTGCCAAAAAGCCAAACAAACCAACCTCCTACCACCAAAATAAAAACAAAAAACCCCAAACCTATAAGCTAAATGGTAGAAAACTCTATGTCCATCATAAGTTATACTTTTTTAAGGCCACCAAAACCTCATTATTTCCATATAACCATTGAGTTTGGTAACTTCTCATCTTCCTAGCAGATCAACTAATTACAGCTTGTCTTGCCAGAGGTTTCAGTCCTGGATAACTTCATTCTGGGTTTGCTGACACCAAATCACAATAATTGAACGTTGAGGGCAAAAGAGTTTATACCAAGCTTTACTCTTGTGGTGGCAGGTCAAGTGCTAGAATCCTATCTGTCTCCAGGCAAGTCTACATGCAGCAAGCCAGTCTCTGCCTCTGGGCCTCTCTGTCCCCATAGCCATCTCACCATCTCAGTCTCTGCCCCAGGCACTGCCACCATTCCAGCCTCTGCTCTCTTGCAGCTGCACAGCCCAGAGCACTGGGAGGAGCTCTTTAATAATGTACTGCCCACACGTGTGCAGTGGGAGAGCAGACCAGAGTCAGGAGAGAATCTTCACTACAGGAACTTTCATTTTCTCTACATTCCACCCCTCAAGGATTCTCACCTCACACTCTATGAGCCTTCAATCTTCTGTGATGGTCCCTGTGTGAGAAAACTGGAACATTGTAACCAAATTCCACAATAACAACAGAGGCTGTGACAATATAAAAATAACAAAAATATACAGATAACAACAGAAATTATAATAATTCTCAAGCCTGAGAACATCGATGCTACCAAGTGGTCATTCCAACTGTATTCCACTCTCAATCTTCTGGGCTATAATTTCCTGGATTATAAATGGCATTTTTTCATGCCCAACTCCTTAAACACCTGTTGGAGCTTGGCATACATCTACCATCTGGAAGGGGAAGATGGTAAGTCACCCATATTAGATCATATAGTACAAAGGGAGGCTAGCAACCATTCAAGAAGGGAATGGGTCTCTGGGGTCTGGCATGCACTCTGCAGTTGTTGTTGCAAGGCAGGACAAGTTGTTAGGGAAGCCAGCTTTCCCATCTCTGATACACACAGGAAAATACTTCTCACACCTGCATCCCAAAGACACAGAAGCTAGGATGATATGGACTCCAAGGGCTTCTGCCGAAACCGGGAGCCCAATTCCACCAGTTCCAAATGTGTATAAGGGTGGAAAGTGGAATGCTCCATGACCTGGGGAAGAGGCTACACTTCTACTGGAGGAACCTGCAGTTGCTGTGTCTTTATTTCCTTAACTACAACTGGGTGAACTTTCAATAGAGGAGGGGTCGATGCCTCCAGCACTATTTCCAACCCCTTCATCTTCCCTGGATCCTCCACCATTTCCAGGGCTGTTGGCACCACTACATCCTTTTCCTTTTGCACAAGGCCTTGCAGCCTGAGTTCTCATGCTGCCACTACATCCTTTACCACTTCTAACACACCTTGCAGTGATGCCAAATCAGTTTTTGACACATCTTTTACCTTCTCTACAGCACCTTGCACCCTGTGTTCTTGTGCTGCCTCTTCTTGTACTTCTTACAGGAGTATGTCCTTCTTGAAGGAGTATGCCCTACTCCTTTATGGCCTCTCTTAACATTGTGAGAAATACCAATCCACAGCTCCCACCACTATGTGGGCACTAAGTTTCTTTAAAGATTTACCAATCTTGTGCAGGGCCTCCAACACGTATCGCCTCCAACTCCTCCCAGTCCTGGGGGGGGGGGGGGCATTCCTCTAGCAGGACAGCCATCTCAGACCATATGCTCAATGGGGGATACCTGTGTATCTCCCCATCCATAGGGGTAGCCTGCTGAAGTACTCTTCCCATGAGGGCAGCTAATCCCATCAGCGAATCCTACCGACTATGCCAATTGTCTTGTCAGAGGTTTCAGTCCCAGGCAAGTTCACTCTGAGTTCTGAGTCCAAATCACAAAAACAGAATGTTTTGGGTAAAAGAGTTTATACTAAGCTTTACTCTTGCAGTGGCAGATCAAAAACTAGCATTCCGTCCACCTACAGGCAAGTCTGCGTGCAGCAAACCGGTCACCACCTCTGGATCTCTCCATCCCAGCAGCTGTATCAGTCTCTATTTAGATGTGGCCACCACTCCACCCTCTGCTCTCTTGCAGCCATACAGCCCTGGGTCATTAATAATGTATTGCCCACATATGTGCAGTGGGAAAGCAGGAAAGGTCAGGTGAGAACCTGGCCACAGGAACTTTCATTGTCTCTATATAGCTATTATCAGAATAGTCATTTCTAAATCCAATAGCCAATATTACCAATAACGATTTTAGTTTTATGTATCTGCATATTTTTTCATCATTTTTTTTAATTCAACTACTCAGATGATGAGTTATTCAAAAATTGTTGCAAGAAAATAAAATTTAATTTGTAATGACAAGATTTCATTGGCTGAGGGTTCTTGAAGAGAACTAAAACTTAGCAAATGTTTATAGGCAGCCTCTCTGTAATAAAATAAGTTATATATCAATACTCTGTTCAGAGTTGTCCTAATTTGTCAATTCTATAAAATTTCATTTATTCAGACTCCATAAATTCAAAACTTAAGAAAGTATGTATAGAAGTCAGCTTAAATATAATACCAAAACAGTGCTGGGGAAGAAAAAGATTTCTTCTACCCTTCAAAGATTTTTCTAGCTGATCTAAAAATCAAATTGACAAGGAATAGATTAACAAGAGGAAACCAAATTTAATTACATACATATTTATGGAGAGTCCAGACTTGAAATTCCAAAGACAGAGAATATGAGGTTGTGGGGGAATGGAAGTTGCTATGGCCAGGATTCTCACCTGTCCCTAAACTACTTGATGATGTCATTAGCCTACTGCTGGGCTAATGCTTACACACCCCTTGGCAAAGAGCCATTGTTGTTGGTGTTGCATAAATAGCTCCACCCAGTGCTCTGCCTGGAGGCAAAGGCTGAGGCAATTGTGCTTTACAGACTTGCTGGATGCAGACATGATTATAGCACTTGACCTAACACTGTGAGAATAAAGATGGTATAAACTCTTTTACCCCTAATGCTCCATTGTTGTTATTTGGTCTCAGAGAATACAGAATGAACTTGCCCAGAGCTGGGAGCTCCCTCTGGCCCAGAGCTACAGAGGTATATATGTCATCCTGAACTAAGAAGGGGCTAGAGGATTGGGACTACAAAGGGAAGGAAATTCACAGGAATAATGAAAGAGTAAATATTTGGTAAACAAATGTTTGCTAGGCCGCACAGAAACCATGGACATAGAGAGGAATTTTAACAAAGAGACTTTGCTAAATTCCTCCACATCTGTAGATCTCTAGTTCATATTATAATAAAGCAGGTCTTCTTTCTAAATTTTTTCTCTGCAGTTAGAGAGAAGGTCTAATTTCTTTCTGAGTCTTTGGACCTTTATTGTTTTTAGCTCACAATACGGTGCAAGCCAAAGCAGTACATCTTGGGGTGGCATGCGTTTGACCCCTACAAGAACAATATGATGTGTTGTGAAGCTACTATGTACATGGTAGCTTATGTACATCATATTTCTTAACCCATTTAGTAACTCTACAAAATAGTTTTTATCCTCATTCATAGGGGAGAGAACCTGGGCCCAAAAGATTTTAACTAACATGATCATGTTACATAGCTACTCAGGGTTAGGTGTAGGGTTTGAAACCAGAACAATATGCTTCTAAAACTTGAGGGGGGCTAGTCACTTTAAATAAATCACTTAATGCATACAAAATATAGCTTTGTCTAAATGCTGTTAACCAAAATGTTAAAATGGTTATCCCTGGGTATTTTGACTATTGTTGATTTCTATTTTCTTCTTCATACTCAGCATTTTCCTATGTCTTTGCAATATGTACTTATCATTTTATATATAATTAGGAAAAATACTTAAAAAAGAAATTTTCCCTGCTCTCAGAGGGGTTCTGATGTTTTATTTTACATTTCCTATCTGTCTTTATTTGAACCATCTTCCAACCACAATACTTCTCGCTTGCCAATACATGTCTATCATTTCTTTCAAAGTCTAATTCAAAGCTTACATAATTAAATATTTCCCAACTACCTGTTTTCATTTCACCAAACTTTTTCTATTACTTTTGTGGTATTTATGCTTGCAAACACTGTTAAAAGAAAATCTGTTGTTTTCATTATTTTGATATTGTATGTGTGTTACGTCCTTCATTGAAAGCAGTTCTGAAGTAAAACTACAACAGGTTGAAACATGTTGAGCATTCACATGCAGTTGGTTACCACAATTTTGAAGGATATCCAATCTACGGGGATGTGTGATTTTTCTCTATGTAACCTCAGTAGAGAATTTAATCAGTAAATACAAAGAATGCATTAAAAGATCGTCATTTGATAACAATGGCAGGGTGCCAGAGTGATAGTGGTTCAGTTTCCATGTGCCTAGCACAGATCTGTGATGCTGTCATTTTTATGATAAGGTTCCAAGGTGATGAAGGACAACAGGAGCAAGAGTCACCTTTTTAGGTAAAGTGGAAGCAAGTTTAAGATGCTGTCAGATAGGAAAAGAGAAAACTTGATGGGCAAAACAATATACAATAAGAAAAGTAAGCTGAATGAGTAGGGATGCACAGGACTAATATTAGAAATAAATGAAGGAAGGGAGTAAGCTGTGGTAAGTGATGCTACAGTTTGGATTTAACAAGTTTCCTTATTAGAATAATAATGTCCATTCAGGACTGTGGAGAGATAGGCACTGGCACCAATCATTCCATTTCCTACATGTACTCCTCTCAAGGCAAAGAGACAGTAAAGAGAATTAGACCATAAAAAAGGAAGCCAGTAAGAACAAAAGAACTATGACCTCAACAGGAGAGAAAGCAAGTTACTGAGGAGCCAATGTAGTTTGTTTGGCAAATACTTCAGTGATACTTCAGAAAGGTAGAACTACCTTTAAAAACTTTAGGGGGAAACAGGAAAAGGCTGTGAAGCTGTGGGTCAAGATATAGCTTTACATTCTGTTCATGTTCTTATTCTTCCAACTGTTAAGTTATCAATACAGACATAAAATAATTTGACATAATGAACGAAGTCTCTTATCCAACCCATGATCAATAAAAAATGGGACTTATAACATTTAATATTAATGTTTGCTTTTAAAATTGCCACTCTACAATATTGTTTTTAAATGTTCATCCTACTGTAATGTTTCCGACCATTTATTGTATAAGATTTTTAAAAACAGTGCTTAATATTTCAAATAAATATAAACAAAAAATCTAATATTAGTTATTATCTTTTAAAAATGACTTATGTTTAAAGAATTTATTTAAGCCAAACATCTATAGATCAAGTTTCAACTGTAGGAAATTATAACAGTTGAGTTACAAATTTCTAAGAACAGTGACTACCATAAAATATGAACATATTACATGCACTGCCAGAAAACATTTCAATAAAGCAATAAAAAAAGTCATACCTTACATGTGATCAAAAGAAAGCACACAAAAGTAATTTTGGAATCTCACTTGTCTTCTAACATATTTTAAAATACCTTTCTATTCTAGGGTCTCTTTTTCTTTCTTCAAACACATAATGTGGTTAGAGTTCCTATTTTATCTTTTCTCAGTTTCTTCAATAATAAAAATCCAGAGTGCCATTCTTCTTATGACCAATGAACACATGCTTAAAAGGCAGTGAAAGAAGATAGAAAAACCAACCATTGGGAAGAAAGCCACAGTGAAACTGAGTTAGTACAGGGGAAAAAAATCATGTGATGTCTCCTCTGTGGAAAAGGCCAGTGATGAGAGTCACATGCCTTCTCAGATATACGGACAAACTATGGACTTAATGTGTCCACCATTTCTGGCTCACCTTAAGTCCTACTGTTCAATATGGTAAGGAAGTGGGGTGTTCTGATTAATTAAAAATAACTGTATGTTTCACATATAACTGAACATGTTTCAAAATGTTGCACTATAATAAAACACATCAAACTCTAAACATCATCAAACGCTAAATATCATTGTACCAAAAACTGACAGATTTTGAGTACTGATCCAGGTTGTCCATCTGACTTTGGATAAGTCACTCAATCTCTCAGAGGTACAGAACTCAAGGGCTTATTTATAAATTGATGTCCATGGTTTCATTATGCTCTGAGGTTTCTTCTAGCTATAAATTTGTTTTATAAGTAATCGTAGGAGAAGGACATACTGATGAATCCCCTAAATTGACTCTTCAAATGGACTATTTTGTTCACTAAACCATTATTTTTCTTTTATCTTGGACTCTCAGAATGGTTTTTTTTTTGGTATCTTAATCTACAATTACATGAGCAACATTATGGTTACTAGACTCCCTCTATTTACAAGTCCCCCCAACATACCCCATTACAGTCACTGTCCATCAGCATAGCAAGATGCTGTAGAATCACTACTTGCCTTCTCTGTGTTGTACAGTCCCTCCCCGTGTCTCACCCCCATATTATGTTGCTAATTGTAATGCCCCTTTTTCCCTCTTGTTCCTCCTTTCCCACCCATCCTCCCCAGTCCCTTACCCTTTGGTAACTGTTAGTCCATTTTTGGGTTCTGTGAGTCTGCTGCTGTTTTGTTCCTTCAGTTTTTTTCTTTGTTCTCATACTCCACATAAGAGTGAAATCATTTGATACTTGTCTTTTTCCACCTGGCTTATTTCACTGAGCATAATACCCTCTAGCTCCATCCATGTTGTTGCAAATGGTAGGATTTGTTTTCTTCTTATGGCTGAATAATATTCCATTGTGTATATGCACAACATAATCTTTATCCATTCATCTACTGATGGACACTTAGGTTGCCTCCATTTCTTGGCTATTGTAAATGGTGCTGTGATAAACATAGGAGTGCATAAGCCTTTTTCAAACTGGGCTGCTGCATTCTCAGGGTAAATTCCTAGGAGTGGAATTCCTGGGTCAAAAAGTTTTGTTTTGTTTTGTTTTTTTTTGAGAGGGCATATCTTATATTTATTGATCAAATGGTTGTTAACAATAAAATTCTGTATAGGGGACTCAATGCACAATCATTAATCAACCCCAAGCCTAATTCTCAACAGTCTCCAATCTTCTGAAGTATAATGAACAAGTTCCTACATGGTGAACAAATTCTTACATAGTGAGTAAGTTCTTACATGGTGAACAGTGCAAGGGCAATCATCACAGAAACTTTCAGTTTGGATCACGCATTATGAACTATAAACAATCAGGTCAAATATGAATATTTGTTTTTTATACTTGATTTATATGTGGATACCACATTTCTCCCTTTATTATTATTATTATTTTTTTTAAATAAAATGCTGAAGTGGTAGGTAGATACAAGATAAAGGTAGAAAAACTTAGTTTAGTGTTGTAAGAGAGCAAATGTAGATGATCAGCTGTGTGCCTGCAGACTATGTGTTAATCCAAGCTAGACAAGGGCAATAAAACATCCACGTATGCAGAAGATTTCTCTCAAAAAAGGGGGGAGAGGTTCTAAGCCTCACCTCTGTTGATGCCCAATTTCTCACCTGATGGCCCCCCTGCGACTGTGCCTGTCTTAGGTTCTTCCTCCCTTGAGGAATCTTACCCATCTTTGGCTAACCAGTCATCTTCCGGGGCCATACAGGGAGATGTAAAGTTGGTAAGTGAGAGAGAAGCCATATTGTCTGAAAAGGTTAGCTTTTTACTTCTTTGCAGATTTATGCCCTGTGGCTTCTATACCCAGCATTTGTCTTGAGGTGTCTTTACCACTTGGAGGAATTATGATACTCGGTAAATTCGATATGAGGCACAAATTCTATTTAAGGGTTGTAATTAGGAAGGAAGAAGAAAAGCTATAGAGGTAGCAGACGGAAGAAAACATGGGGAGATTGATTATTTCTTTGACATATCTTCTTGTAGAGTAATTTAAGCATGTATAGGTTTTAAACTACTAATTAAATTGCACACACACATTAACATAATAGGAATACAGTTACATAACCAAAGCAGATCTATAATTACCAGCCATCTCCAGTGAGGCCAAGAAAACCAGTTAGGCACCCTAGGCATTTGTGAAAACTTATCTATGATATGGTGGATATTGTCCAACTGAATTTGAACAGTCTGAGAGAAATCAGACAAATTAAAACAACCCATTCCTGGGGACTGTTCACATCCCATATGTTCTTTTAACCGTAGATAGTCTGTAGTCATAAGATTTTGGAGCGCTACAACTTGCACTTCTCCTAATTCTTGGTTGAGTTCCAACAGTATAGATCCAGTCAAATTTGTTGTTTTACTGTATGCACAGGCCAGCTTAGATAACTCCTTCTTCATTCCAATGGCAAGTCCAGGAACTGGTGGGATGAATGCAGCTACAACTGCAGCATCGCCTGGATCTTTGTTGAGGTTTTTTGATGATCATCTTCTGGTATGACTCTTCCAGAGAGTGCTGATGTTGGAAGTTCTTCTTCATATCGCATCTTAGTTCATTTTCTGGGTAGCCAAATTAGGCTTTGATCCTCTGTATAAACACAAACAGACCTTTTGCCCACACTTTGATCAGCCCTTTCTACCATTGTGTAGAACTCATTGGAGGTCACCACACAGGAACTGCTTTTTTTTTTTTTAAGAGAAAGAAATATTATCAGAAAAGTGTACCTCCATAACCGATCATCTGACACCCTTTAAGTGATCAAAATTAAGGATATTTAAAGCATGCATTAATTGTTGATTTACAGTTAGTTTTGTCCTATCATGAAATAATCCCCCTTTTCTTTCTTTCTTTGTTTTTTTTTTTGTTATCTTTAATCTACCCTTACATGAAGAATATTATGTTTACTAGGCTCTCCCCTATACCAGGTCCCCGCTATAAACCCCTTTACAGTCACTGTCCATCAGCATAGCTAAATGTTGTAGAATCACTACTTGTCTTCTCTGTGTTGTACAGCCCTCCCCTTTCTCCCACCCCCCCATGCATGCTGATCTTAATACCCCCCTTCTTCCTCCCCCACCATCCCTCCCTACCCACCCATCCTCCCCAGTCCCTTTCCCTTTGGTACCTGTTAGTCCATTCTTGGGTTCTGTGATTCCGCTGTTGTTTTGTTCCTTCAGTTTTTCCTTTGTTCTTATACTCCACAGATGAGTGAAATCATTTGGTATTTTTCTTTCTCTGCTTGGCTTATTTCACTGAGCATAATACCCTCCAGCTCCATCCAGGTTGCTGCAAATGGTAGGATTTGCCCTCTTCTTATGGCTGAGTAGTATTCCATTGTGTTTATGTACCACATCTTCTTTATCCATTCATCTAGCGATGGACATTTAGGTTGTTTCCAAATCTTGGCTATTGTAAATAGTGCTGCAATAAACATAGGGGTGCATGTGTCTTTCTCAAACTTGATTGCTGTGTTCTTAGGGTAAATTCCTAGGAGTGGAATTCCTGGGTCAAATGGTAAGTCTGTTTTGAGCATTTTGATGACCCTCCATACTGCTTTCCACAATGGTTGAACTAGTTTACATTCCCACCAGCAGTGTAGGAGGGTTCCCCTTTCTCCACATCCTTGCTAACATTTGTTGTTGTTTGTCTTTTGGATGTTGGTCATCCTAAATGGTGTGAGGTGACATCTCACTGTGGTTTTAATTTGCATTTCTCTGATGATTAGTGATGTGGAGCATCTTTTCATGTGCCTGTTGGCCATCTGAATTTCTTTATTGGAGAAGTGTCTGTTCAGATCCTCTGACCATTTTTTAATTGGCTTATTTGCTGTTTGTTTGTTGAGATGCTTGAGCTCTTTATATAATTTGGATGTCAAACCCCTTATCAGAAATGTCATTCATGAATATATTCTCCCATACTGTAGGATGTCTTTTTGTTCTACTGATGGTGTCCTTTGCTGTACAGAAGCTTTTTAGCTTGATATAGTCCCACTTGTTCATTATTGCTTTTGTTTCCCTTGCCCGGGGAGATACGTTCATGAAGAAGCTGCTCATGTTTATGTCCAGGAGATTTTTGCCTATGTTTTTTTCTAACAGTTTTATGGTTTCATGACTTACATTCAGGTGTTTGATCCATTTTGAATTTACTTTTGTGTATGTGGTTAGACAATGATCCAGTTTCATTCTTACATGTAGCTGTCCAAGTTTGCCAACACGAGCTGTTGAAGAGGCTGTCATTTCTCCATTGTATATCCATCGCTCCTTTATTATATATTAATTGACCGTATATGTTTGGGTTAATATCTGGACTCTCTATTCTGTACACTGGTCTGTGGATCTGTTCTTGTGACAGTACCAAATTGTCTTGATTACTGTGGCTTTGTAGTAGAGCTTGAAGTTGGGTAGCAAGATCCCCCCTGCTTTATTCTTCCTTCTCAGGATTGCTTTGGTTATTTGGGGTCTTTTGTGGTTCTATATGAATTTTAGAATTATTTGTTCCAGTTCATTGAAGAATGCTGTTGGTATTTTGATAGAGACTGTATTGAATCTGTAGCTTGCCTTAGGCAGGATGGCCATTTTGATAATATTAATTCTTCCTAGCCAAGAGCATGGTATGAGTTTCCATTTGTTAGTGTCATCTTTAATTTTTATTAGGAGTGTCTTGTAGTTTTCAGGGTATAGGTCTTTTGAAACAGCTAGCCCATGTTTCTGAACTCCTCTACCTTGTTATACTCTCCACTCAACAAAAGATGTCTGAGACCAATTGACTTAGGGCATTATGCCTCCACAAGAAAAAGGGTGACATTATGGTATCATACCTTCATAGTTATCATGTACCTTTGATCACTTAGTGTTTAAAATTTTTATATTATTTGTATTATTTATTGTATTGCAGATTTGGTCTGAGTTGCTGGTTTTGTTAAAAAGCAAAGTGAAAATAAACTTTGACTAGGTCATTGCTCTTAAACCTGAACTAGTCTTTTATTGCTGGTCTGGTTCATTTTTATTATTTGACCCATATCTAATCACAAAGTAGTACTATATCATTCACAAAGTCCTGCCAACATTATACAACTCAAAATTTAACTGATAACTTTACATAGCTCAGGGAACTCATTCACTGAGACATGGATTAAAGGTATAATGGCTAAAGAACAGCAATATTAATGATAACAGCTGCTAACTCTTATGTAGCATTTACATGGGCCATGCATTGTTCTAAGTACTTTATATATTATGAACTCATTTAATTCTTACCATAATCCTATGGGATAGATACTTTATACTCTCCATATTAAAGATGTGGAAACTGAGGCATAGAGAGGCTCATGACTTGCCTATAAGTCATGCTCACCTACATAGGAATTAGCAAAGCTGGGATTCAGACTACTTCAAAGGCTGTCCTTAAACACAATGCTATAAACTCTCTCTCTGTACAGACTTGTACTTAAAAAATATTACTTTACTGCTTATATGTGCTGATTGTTTACTGCCATATATATTTGACAGGTTTAGTCATTCATTATAAAACCTATAAATTTCATTCATTATAATACCAATGTAATTTCTAAAAAAAATCTTTTAAGGCTAGATCTCCCCTTGTGGTATTTCAGGATTGCCAGAAATTTATTTATTTTCATCAATTACTTGAAGTTGAAATTTGAATATTTTAGTTGAACTTTATTTCAACTAAAATTTATTTCAACTTATTTTAGTTGAAAACTTAATGTGCTCCCCCAAAGACTGAGAAACAATTCAAATGGATCTCAATTTGTTTCCAGTCATTTAAAATACCTATGCATTAAAGTCTTATATTTGAAAATACAGAACTTGCTATTCTACTTAATTTATTTTCTCTACTCTCATCTAAATATCAGGTTTTCCCCTACAGACTACTATACTTCCTGATAATTGTGGAACTTCTGATTAATATAATTGTGTGGGTTAGAATATTAATATATCCAGTAAGTACTCATATAAACACACTATAGCTATTAAAATCCCCTGTGATAAAATATAAAATATCTCATTGTAATTCCTCTATTAGTAATTTATATACATGTATGTATGAAGTAGAAATTGACAGGATCAGTCAGAATACACTATTGTAGCTTGACAAGCAAACAGAATAATTGTCATGTGCTTTACTCAACAAATCTGACAGTGCTTTCTTTATTTTTCAATGCACTTCTCTTCCTAGAAAATATTTTCATTTTAACAACTCTCTATAATCTTCAATATGCAATCCTAGCCATCTCTTGCTTTAATACAACAATGAAACCAAGGTACTGTGAAAACACATTTTAATTTCAGCATTCTTTTATAAGGTGGCACTCATATTTCACATGATTTAAGTCATAAAATTACGTATTTTGAAATTAGACTTAAATAATGTTACAAACCACAGGGTTAATGATTAACTACTGAATTTTCAAGTACAGTAAAGCCTTATTAATTTGGAGAATAGTAAATCTGCATTATTAGAAAGTTTGTTATGGATTTAACTTAGAATGATTTGACCTTAGCATGCATTTTCTAGCTACATGGGTACTGAAGGACTTAGGGTTATTAAGGTATATTCCAAGGGTTTAAGAATTTCTCCTGAAATGTTAATAGTATTATTTAGCTATTAGCAGTCATATCAATGTGATACTATTCTGCTAAGTTTTGTTAGTATTATTAACATTAATTTGATGAATAAACGTATCCACTGATGTGCCCTTTTATGACTGCCAGGGCTTTGCTTCATCAATATCCCTTTCAGCTGCCTATAAACATGTTCAAGTTTCTTACCTTTTAGAAACTGAGAAAACCCTCCCTAGGATCCCCCTTTCATAGCTCAGCATCTCAAAATAGTAGTCCATAATTCCTAATCTTATATTCTCATCTCTCATTCACTTTTTAACCCAGAGATATCTGGTTTCTGCTTCTATCATAATACTGAAACTTACACAATATTTTTCAGTCCTACCATACTTCATCTCTACACTATATTGCCTACTACTACTATTCTTCCATGAAGTTGTCTCCTCTCCCAGTCGTCCTAAGTATGAAAGCTTCTTAGTTCTCTTCTTGTCTCTACGCATTTACTCAAAGGCTCCTGGCAGGAGTTCCCACTTTAGGTAGCTGGCCTGCTCCTTTTTTAAATCTGATATACAATATATACATACATAATGGAGGTCCGTTTCTATGCTAGGGGACCCAGATTCCCTGGTCATACCTAACTGATCCACTGACAGACACCTGACCCAAGCTGAACCAAATGCATACTAAATGAAATTTGAAATTTGAAATGAAGGCAGGGACAGGGTATCCCTGGTGGTAAACCAATCAAGTTAATTCCAACCTCGTAAGAGAAGGTGCATGCATTTTTTTTGGCTTAAACTCATGTAATTGCCCAGTTCCTGTCTTCTGCCTGATTGCTCATAGTTTTCTTTTGGTTCTGTGAGATATACACAATAAATCTCCCTGCTCCGTTGTACAACAGCCACTTTTTTTTCTTAAATTAACCAGAGTAGTTTTTATTACACTATTAAACATCTCGTGTGGCTCCTCTCTCATCTCTGCCATTAAACTCTGATATTTACCATAGGATTCTCCCAAGGTCTGGTTCTCCTTTTAAATACTTTCTCTGAGCATTCTTCATTCAAAGCTACTTCTTCCTCTTTTTATGTAATTTCACGACAGATTCATTTTGTTCTGATATATAAAATATGTTTTAATTAAAAAAAAAGTTTTGTTTTATTCACTGGATTTTCTCCTCCTCTTTCATTCAAAGCTACTTCTTCCTCTTTTAATGAAATCTCATGACCGATTCATTTTGTTTTGTTATATAAAATTTTTTAATTTAAAACAATTTTTGTTTTATTCACTGGATTTTCAAGGAGTTTGTTGTTGGTACTCAAAAACTCTCTATTAGTTCTCATTGTCTAGTCTTTACAAATGTCCTTATTCCTCTTGTCTGACTTAGGAAGGGGAGTACAGAAATTTTTCTTCCCCATCTTTCTCTTCTCATCCATTTCATGCTCAAGTTTTTGGTGCTCTTGTTATTCTACATGCTTTTCGCTGAGAAACCACATTTCTCTATTAGCTCTATGCTGAAAATTCAGTCTGTATCTCTAACTCTAGTTCCTCCTCCAAACCCTTCCTGCCAAATATTTCCAAGCACTTACTAGACAATTCCACTTTGCTGATTCAAAGGTCCCTAAGCTCAACATATCTAAAATTTAATTCAAAACACTTCCTTAAGCTGACTTTACAGGGTCACCACCTACCTAATCTCTCTATCCTTGCCCTCGTATCTTAAAATCAGGTGTCACCAAACTGAGGCAGTCGGTTTTTTTCTATGGCCTGAAAACTGAGAATGGTTTTTACATTTCTAACAAATAGTAAAAATAAAAACAAAAAAGAATATGGTACAGTGGCCATCCATATGTGGTCCATATATCCCAAAATATTTATTATCTGGCCCTTAATAGAAAGAGTTTGCTAACCATTATCTTAAACGGTCAGCAATTTCTTTGACCCTTTCTCTTCCTAATATCTTAAATGGTTAATAAATGCTCTCAAGTTTGACTTCTCCCTTATATGCTACTACTATCCCAAATCTGATGTTATTTCTTACTGAAAAAAATGTTAGAACGTCCTATCTGGCCTTACACCTTGTGATATAATAAATAGACTTACATACTTAATATACCTTGTGGTATAATAAATATACATATTTGGTTTTTGCTCCTTGTCTCTCCCTACCCCCTTCCTTTCTTTGTCATATGCATCTCTTCCATTTGGCCATTTCTGAATTGTATCCATTGTAATAAAACTATAATCAGAAGTACAGCACTTTCCTGAGTTCTTTAAGTCATTTTAATGAATTACTTAATCTGAGGGTGGGATGTGGGAATCCCCAAATTTGTAGTTAGCAGGGCAGAAGTGGGTATACCAAAGAGACTCCAATTATGGCTAACATCTGAAGTGGGGGCAGTCTTATGGGACTGAGCCTTTAACTTGTGGGGTCTGTGCTAACTCCTGGTAATCAGGGTTTGAACTGAATTGAATTGTAAGACACCCAGTTGGTGTCCACCTTGCATGCTGGCATTAGACTTGTTTTACAAATCAATCAGATCATTTTACTACCCTGCTAAAATACCACTGAAGGATTTCCACAATGCATAGAACAACTGCAGGGTATTTGCTTGTTTTATATATTTAGTTCTTCACATTTTTCTACTGTAACTGTCCTTGATTGACATCTTGAAATAGTTTCCTAGCTATAACACCCTCTACTAATGATGTTTTCAGAAGGAAATCTAATTTATGGAAAGCATTTATTTCATTAATGTACATAATATTATTTATGGGCAATGTATTACTGTAACAACTTTTCTTTGTTTAAAGAAAATGTACAAATTATGGCTTAAACCACTCTAAAATGTCTTTTAGCAATTAAAAGCATTTTTTTTAAAAACTATAAAAAGGCATGAAAATATACTTGTGATGAAAATTCAGGATTTAACATTTAAGCAATCAAATAAAAATTTTAAATTGTGATACCTTAAAACTCTTTCTAGTTTCCATCTACAAAAAAAAAGATATTAGATAAAAATGATCTTCAAGGACCCTTCTAGTTTTAAAAATCTATTGTTTTAACCATGTGAGCTATTTCTTTAATATTTAATCTTCTATTATTGCTGCCTTTGCAATACACTTTTTAATTCTATAGTTGAATGGAAGGATAATTTCTTGTTGGTTAAATTCATATGAAATGACATGAAAATCTATTTAAAGAGCAATCAGCAAAAGTAAATATTGGATTTCTTTGTAATAAGCCTGAAAATCCATCACTATACTTGCTTTTTACTTTATTTGCTGCTTAACATATCTCAACAGTGAATCTATCATATCAACATAGTCATCATGATCCAAGCTGCAAATAATAGAGAGTGTCAGTGTCAATTTTGCTTTCTCACACTTGCTTCCCTTCACTTCATCTGATTTTAATAATCCCTGTCAAACCACAAACAGTCCAAATTACCTTCACGACACAGAAGCTTTCAAGGAGCAGACAGAATCTCAACTTTCATTTAGCAACTACAAAAGAAAGCTGTCCAGCTGGACAAATATTATTTCCACACTTGACAATCTCTACAGTTGAGCATGCATTTTAATTTTAACTAAACCTGCCAGGACTGTGATATGAGCTTGTTGTTTTGTGTAGATTGACTCACAGGATTATCAGGCCAATGACTGTAATTGTGATGAAAGGACCCAGCATTTTTCTACTAAAAGATAAATCATACACCAAAGCTGAGGGATCAAAATGAACATATAAAAGATAATGTAGCGGCACAGATTATAGGAAGAAAATGACTTAAATTGTGTGCTTTAATTACTAAAGTGTAAAGATACATTCTTGACATGATTTTGAAAAATAACACCTAAGTAAATAAAACGTAAAAAATTAAAATTTTACCTATAGATAACACTGAGAAAAAGGTTCTAAGAATGAAACCTAAAGATATTTAACTGTTTAAAAGTTAAGAGATTTTTTATTGTCCTAGATTGACTCAATTTCAAAGTCAAATTTCCAGAAGAGTCCTATGTATCAAATTATAACAGAATTGGTGCTCTTGATAAGAAATTAAAAAGTTAATTTTATATTAATTAATGTGCCATTGTATATTTAATGTAAAACCTTTAAAAACTCAGAGTAAAAAATGAATTTTAATAAGTTTGTAGAGGGGTATTAAAATAAAAGTTGCAGTACAAAACTATACTATGGACTGTTATATATTTGAAGTTTAATATATTAAATAAATCTAAAAGTTTCAAATGGTCAAATATTTCTAGGGACATTTCCTGTCTAAGATAGGCTGAATTCCTCCTTGTTATTAGAACCTTACAGTTGCCAAACGCAAATCTTCTCTCCAATCTGCTTCATTTAACACTAGTCCTGGGCTCTTCAAAGGCCTATCTGTTGGCTACTAGAGCATTGTTTTTCCCAACTCTTATCTTGGACACCACAGCTCAGTTTCCTTTACCAGCTCCTTTTCTTTCTCTTCCTCTCAGTTTTCTAACTGGACAATTTCATCCATTTACATATCTTCTACTACAAACTCAGTGTTGAGTTCTTACTCTTAACTCTTCAACTTCATACTGGATAACTCTCTTCGATGTCCCACAGGTACCGCAAATTCAACAAGCCCTCAAACAAGGATAATCTTATTATCCTTCCTCTGAAGCTTCTTTCTTTTCTTGAGGTCCTATCATAGTTAGCAGCACTACTAACAACCTAAGCACTCGTGTCAGAAATGTGGGAGTCATCCCCACATTCCAAATATTCTCTCAGCAATGTCACAGCCAAATGATCAGGCTTTCTTTATGTCAATTATATCCATCCACTGCCTCCTGTTGTTGCTGAATAGGTTTGAAATCCATCGTCTGGATTAGTGCAACAGTTTCCTCAAGTCTCCCTATTGTTTTGTATCATCTTCTAACTCATTCATTATCCCACCACCAGAATGATCTTGGTAAAACAAGAGAGAGGAATCAGTGTTTATAGCAAGATTTTAAGTCTACATAAGTGGGAGAAAATTCACACTCAGAGAAAGAAAAATCAGGAGTTAATTAGTAGGGAGAACTGATGTTTTTAGAGATAAAAAATTTTAAAGTATAAGAATTACATGTATAAACATGTACATTACATGTACATGTCATATATAAACATAAAGCAATCATTTGAAAAAGAGGAAATGGAATTAAGGGAGGGGATAGAGCATATATACATAAAAGAGGAAATGAAATTTGGGAAGGAGGGGATAAAGCATATATACCATATGATTTATCATCTAAACTAGGACTTTTTAGAGTAAAAAGGTACTGAAAATAATTAAAATTACATGATTTTTGAAATATTTACTGACCAATTAAGTGGTTTTATTGTATCTGTGGCTCTATATAATTATATTCAAAAATTATTTTCAAAAATAACATTGTTTCAAAAAAAAATCCTATAACTGTGCTCATTAAAGTAATTTATAGTATTTTAATATTAAAAATATATACAATTCTTGATACATTTTCACATACTTTAATCAATTTTTTACTTGTATGTACCTGTCAAAGATATTTTTCTGAAGAATGTATTTTTTTAATATAATTACATTATGCTCATATTTTTCCAAGTTGCATTTCAGGGTTAGTACAGTTTATATTTTTGCCACCTTCAACTGACTCTTCAATATACTCTTCCTCAGGTGCTAGCTACCTGGTAAATTTATTATGTTTAGAGCGAATTTTGGTAGTGGAGAATACCCTTATTTTAATTTAATTTTTCTTGTGTAGATTGACTCATACATAAATATTATATTCTAATATATTTTCACAGGTAATATTTTTCTTGTCTCCATGCCGAATACCATTTTTGACCAATACTTTAAAAAAATAAAACTCTTCAAATAAATATGTATGATTATTTTCAATATTTTGCTAAATTTAGAACTACAAAATTGTAAGCTTTCCAGTTTAACCTCATTCTAGACTACAATTTAAATTATTCAATTAAAAATACAAGCTCCATCAAAATATTTTTCTCTGTAAGTCCAGATATTTCAAAATGTAATTATGGAATTTCACAATTAAATCTTGTACACCATTTGAGTTCTCATCATTTAATTTGTTTGGTTCCCCTTCTGATTTCATGGGGACACATTTCAATGTATTTCTATTTTTGAGCTTTGTTTTCATAATTGTAATTCTCCAAAAGCTTCATATGAATTGATTTTTTTTTTTTGCCGTGCATTTGTTAAATGCTTTGATTAAAGATTTCTAATAGATTTTTAAGAAACTGCAACCAAAATTTAGAGGATGTTTTTACAAGAGGATTTAATACCATGGTAGGGTACTTAAAGTTGATTTATAAAGTAATTCTTCAAAGTCTCAAACATTTCTAAAATCCAACAAGAGAAGCTGTATACTGCCATGCTGAAGTTATTTTTTCTCTTCAATATGAATCTAATCATAAAAATTTATACTGGTTATTTTGTGTATGTATAAACACATTTGTACTTTTTGATAACTACATCATCTATTTAGAATGGTAATTTGCATGTTTTGGATGCAGTTATGAATTACCATGTTCATCACAGCAAAGTCCAAGTATAGACCTCCCCTTAGGTTCTACCTTTATTTTTTTAAATGTTATAATTTTATGTTCCACCATGTGTATTTTAAATATTCCTAAGAGCAAGTAATTTTATCATGTTGCAGTTTATAACCTGATTTACAGGAGTACTCACAATAATATCAAGTGTTTCACATTTTACAGAATGAACTTTTAAATACTTTACTTTCATTCCATAAATTAGACATGAAAGTTGAACCATTAGTGGAACTGATTGATTTTCTTATCAGAAGTATCCAATGATACTGATGTAAAACTGGTGTAATTTAACTGTTGATAAAATTTTTTAAATGAAACAAATAATGTTAACAGTTATTGTTTCACCTTCCATACATGCACAAGAAACTGAAAATGAGAAATTAATTTAGAATAGTCACTTGATCTAAATGAAAAGACATGTTTCACAGATTGGGACACAATTGTACCATCTGCAGCTAAGTATTAGAATGTATTTTCAGGCACAGGCTTGAATTATGACTATGTAGTAGATTTTGATGTTTCTATAGCAGATATGTGTTTTCTTATCTTTAAGTCATCAGTGACATTATTAATAGCCCTGCAGAGCAAGCTATACATTAATTCTTTTTGGAAATTCAAAGGAAATTCAGTACTGTTAACACGCTTGCCTTTCTTTAAATCCTTGTCACCAAAAGGGTTATTACAAAATAAAAAAGTGTTACCCAACAACAAAATAAACAAGTAGTTGTAGATTAATACCTTATGATACTTGACAAAACCCTTGTATCAATAGTTAGACTGCATTCCTTCTATGGCAAGCCTGAATAAAGGCTGGGAAATGTACAGTCCATGTAATAATAGGGCATGGGCCCAGCAAAAGAGGCTGGCACAGAAGTGGTCAGCAGAGGTTACAACACTGAATACTTGTGCCACCACCACCACCACCTAAAAAGGCTCTGTCTAACTGCTCATGCCACGGTGCATTCACTTTATCAGCAAGCACCTTTCATGCTGCCCTTGAAGAAGATGTGTTAGTTTATTCTGGAAAGAATCTAGAAGAAGGAAATGGGTTATTGCCAATTTAACCATATGTTAATGTGACAATTCTGTTTAATATATTGGCATTTCACATATGAGATGATGTCAGAATGTACAAGTACAAAGTGGAGGTCTCTAGAAACCTCACCTGGTTTACACAACTATTAATACTTCATTAAATAATGAAGAACATGACACAAATGCTAAACCAGATGAAATACTAGGACAAAAGGTAAAAATAGGACTATCCTGGGCAAACTGGATATATGATGTAATGTCAACATATGATATTTTAAATAACAATATAAAAAACACAAAATGGAGCTTAAGTACCTGTAAAAATTATACTCTTGTTCTGAATGGCATGACATGGAAAGATTTCCAGAAAATTTTCATTTTTAAAAAGTTGTAGAACTAAATATACAGCATGACACAGTATAATACTTTAAAAAAGAACCCCCCAAATCAGGAAGGATATTCAAAGAAATATTAATAATGCTAATCTGTGGGTGGTAGAACTAAAAAGGGACAGGAGAAAAGGGAGTTTTTATTCTTTATAATCTATTTTTATTTGAAATTATAATGAGCATGTCCTACTTTTGACACATAAGAAGCAAAAACAAGTTTAAAAAGATACAAAAAAAATGTTACAAGGCATTAGTTAATTTAGTTATCATTGAGTGGCATAATTAACAAAAGATCTAGAATTTTGCAGTGGGAAGTTCCCTGTGGGCAGATTGAGATAGGGAAGTCAAGCCACCAAGAGAAAGGAAGAGGCATTACTAAAGGTAGGAGGCACTGATCTTCCAAAATCCATAGCCTCACAGACACCACAAGCACCCTCCAATTCTGGCAAAGATCTAATAGTAGTGAAGGGAAGACGTAAGAAGCCTAAGCTAGACAGTAACATTAGAAGTAAATGAATTCATCCCCTGCTTATTTCCCTCCTCTCCCACAACCTGGGCTCTTAGGAACTTGTTTACTACCAGTGCAGAGTTATGTCCCCCATCTTAAGGTTTCTTTGTATGTGCTGGCATTCCACTCCTAAACCAGGGTCGGCTACCTGCCCTAGTTTTATGAAGTACCACCAGCAGGCCCTGGTGATGCAAATGCTGAGAACATCCCTGGAACACAAATGGGACTGCTCTGGGGAGCCAGAGCAGAAAATTCATGGATGAAAATAGTGAAAGATGAAATTAAAGAGGCACGTTATGGCCAAATAGGTAAGCTAAGGCCATTTTTTTCTCCAGTTGGAAAATATCTGGACTCTCTTCTGTGCAAAGCAGGGAGCCATAGCTTTTGTTTGTTTGTCTTTGTGTTTGTTTTTTTTACTAAGGCAGTATGTGACAAGTGTTTTATAAATATTTACCCAACAGGATGTTTAGACAGTTTGGTGTTGGGTGAGAGAATAGAGGTACACAGATCAATTAGGAGGAAAGCAGATGAATCCAGATGAAGGTGACAATGAAAAGGAAGAGAATGGGAGTGTGAGAAAAGGAAAGGTAGCTTTTGAAATGACTTTCCAGGGTATGAATAGATTCATTATGGTTGTTGAGTGAAGCAGACAATTATAGCTGAGAGAAAACCAGGTGTTACACGTCCCCCGAACAAGCTTGGATTTCAGACCCAGTCATCAGAGACATCAAACAGGACAATGTGAAAATTCTCAAGTCATGTTAAGAGGCAGAAAACTTGGAGATATGTCATTAGTAAAGAGCAAAGGGTAAAGGCCACAGTGGGGCTGTTACTGGGCAAAAAGAACCAATGCAGTAAAAGACTGATTATGACAGTAGTGGCTAAGGAAAGAAGGCAGGCATCATACAGAGCTGGGCATACTTGTTGTCAAGGGCAGTTACAGTTTTGCTGAAGGCAGCCATAGACACCACATACAGTGTATAAACAAGAGAGCCTTCAGGAAGCTAGCCGAGGACAGGGCGAACACTACGGTTGTCATGAAGTTTTCTGCTGCCAAGGGTAGAAAGAAGAGACTATAAGCAAGTTTATGCAGTAACAGCTAAATTATTTACAAAGGTGTCTTGCCAATGGGTTTCAGCCCCGGGCAAGTCTGTTATAGATTCAGTGTGACCAAAGAAAATGACAGCAAAACACTCTTTGGGGTGAAAGGGTTATACCCAACTTTATTTCCAGGTGGCAGGTCAGTCGCTAGAATCCCATTCACTCAGAGCGAATCTGTATGCAGCAAGCCAGTCTCTGCCTCTGGGCCCCTCTGTCTGCACAGCTGTCCTCTGGGCTTTTCTGCATAGTCGTCCCACACAGCCGTCCTTGGGCCTCTGTCCTCAGCACCGCCACCACTCCAGCCTCTGCTCTGCTCTCCTGCAGCCTTGCAGCCCTGCCACCGTGTCGCGCATGTATCTTTTTATAGAGTCAAATTGCCCACAGGTGTGCAGTGAGCTAGTCAACCAGGGCCATGTGAGAATTCTGGCCACAGGAACTCTCATTTTATCCACAAAAGGAAATTCTTAAACTTTACTTTGAATGACAGAATGATAGTTTATGAATAGATTTTAAAAACTTAAGAGGTAGATGGAGACATGAAGGCATGGAAAATTCAGTTTACACATGATGATTTGGGGTGGCTTATAGAGATGGGAATGTCCAGAATGGAGATGGAAAAGGTACATGAGGTCTATACATGAGAAAAGATAGTGCTCATAATGTCACATTAAAGATCAGGAGACCAACACTCAGGCAGTATCTTTCAAAATTTTTGGACTATAATACACAGATTAAAAATGCATTGTAAGCTAATGTGTATGTGTGCACACATGTCTTTAACAAAAGCTTCATGAAACACTAGTTACCCTTAACACTTGATATTTTCTATTCTAATCTGTTTGTGGGTAAAACTGCAGTATTTTCAGAATCTTTCACCTGGCCTTACTGCATCTCCCTATCAACAGGTGTTTCCAAGGGGTGGAGAGAAGTAGCCATCTCCATACCAATAGGTAATTACAAGGGGAGCAAGGGCATATCTGGACCTGAGAGGTTCGGTGGGGCCCCTTTTTCTGCAGCTGGGTCATGAGAGAGATGAGCAGAAGTGGACAATGGCTTGTAAGCAATAAACAGGTTTCTCCTCCTTTATTTCTCCTTTTGACTGATTTCGACTTCAAAGTAATTTTCCCTGGGCTGGGAACATTATTCCCCCCATCCCTTTTCTTTTCTTCTCGTTCTTCCTTTTTTTTTCAACACATTGCCTACAATTGCTAAATTAATTTCAGCACCCGCATTTTGGCTTAGAGATTTTTAATTATTTTGTGATCATTTTGTAGAACCATCTGCAAAGATGATTGATAAGTCTAGAAGAGATGTTCTTTGAGAAAGGGTAAAAAAGAGAAAAGCAGAAAACATGGGGACCACTAACAGGGGTAGAAGAAAGGCCAAAGAAGACAGTGGGGTCAGATGGAAAAAAAAAAAAGAATCAAAGAGGACAATGTTACAAAAAAGAATGGGTAGTCAGCAAAACTTTTTCAATTCATGTCTTTGCCTCTACTGCAATGTTTCTAAAAGTGCAGTCCAAAATTATTTAAGCAGAATTACCCAGTCATTTGTTAAAAATGCAAATACCTAGGCCTCATCCCAGGCTTAGTGAACGAACTCTCGAGGTGTCAAACCTGGAAATGGCAACTTAAAAGTTTCCCATGGCATTCTTTTCACCAAGTATTTTTATCTCAGTATCTTTCACAAATCCAGCCTTCAAAATGGTCCTTTCCAGGAACATACACTCTCGCTTCACACATTAGATGTACTCTTGAACAAAAGTTGTTGAGTACTTGCACACCAAATCATTATGCCCCTAAAGACAACCATGATAAACTTCAGACTTATGTTCACCCAAAGAAAACAAACATGTTTCTGGAGCATTTAGCCTTTAAACAAACATTCTTTATTCATCTAAAAAAATTTTTTCTGTATTACTTATGCAATTGGGGGGGTCAAACAGGCTTAAAATCCTCATAATTTTTATTCTCTTTAAAAGCACATATACTTAAAAATTCAACATACTTTTGTAAATCCAGGGAGAGGAAATCCTGGGACAAAATGTCTCTAGAACTGAAATCAGTCAAAGGGAGAAATAAAGTTTAAAAACCATTTCTTGCTTACAAACTGCAGTCTGCAGCTGTCTCTCTTCCCTGCTCCAGCAGAAGCAAAACCAGCACTCCCCATCACCTCTCAGGTTCAAATAAGCCCTCCATTGCCCAGGTAATTACCCAATGATATGGAGATGAACTTTTCTCCACCCCTGAGGAACACCTATTGATATGCAGATGCACTAAAGCCAGGTGAGATAATACTACAATTTTACCCCCAACTGTTAACACTTTTCATTTTGATTTTGAAGTGATTTCATTGTACTTAACTGGTTAAGTACCACAGTCAAGAGATATTTAGCAGGACCCACAGAAAGGAAGTGCCACAGGAAGACAGTTCTCAGAAAATACAAAAACTGAAGCTTGTAATTTGGACTGTAACAGTAAAGATATCCTTTTATGTACAGAGATCTCTTAACAAAAATATTTGGTGTTTTATTACCAATTGTTAACAAAGAAGTATGAGATGTGAATCCATTCTAAGATAGGAATCATAGGTAACAACTAGAGTAGCTATCGTTCACTTTGTATCAGGCCCTGTACTAAATCCTTTACATGGATGAACTCATTTCATCTTTACAACAATCCTGGAGAGTAAGTACCATTTTAGACCTCATTGCCCAGTTGATGAAGCTGAGTTGCAGAGTTATGTACCTTTCCTGAGGTCCCTCAGCTAGAAATGGCAGCTGAGTTTCAAATCTAGGCAGCCTATCTTTTGAGTCTGTACTCACAGGCTACACTGTGATTCTAGGTCTCAGATGTTGAAGTAGTTAACTGCCATTGTAGAAAGAAAGACTTGCTGTTTATATTGAGTTTATTTTTCCTGCTCTTTAAACAACTGATCTCAGGATAACCTGTATTTACTTTGGATTCCTGCCAATGTTTAGTTCTTAGATCTTATAATGGACTTTATACAGAAAAGGGATACCCAGAATAGCATAAAGATGGGAATTCAGTATCATATTATACACAGAAGTAGAAATTCTTAAGGATACTTAATTTTGTATGTAAGAGCAGGACAGCATAGTAGTTTAGAACTATGTTTCTATAACTTTAATGTACCAATAACCTAATAATCTTGTTAAAAATTCAGATTTTCAGTAGGTCTGGGATGGGGCCTGAGATTTTGCATTTCTAACAAGTTCCCAAGTAATGAAAATAGTGAAATTGCTGGCTCAGGGATCACATTTTATGTAGTGAGGGCTTGGAGTGCAAGCTCTGGAGTCACATGGCTTGTGTCTGAATCCCAGCTCTGTTACTTACTAGTTTTGTAACCTCCTTGTGTAACTCTACATCTGTAAAATAGTGAAATCATTAAAGGGTTGTTATGAGGATTATGTGAGATAATCCATGGATAGGACTTAGAACAGTCGATGATATATAGAAAGCATTCAACAAATATTCTCTCTTAATATTACAGAAAACTATTAAAAGCATATATTGTTCCCATTAGAAAGCCATTTATAGAACTGACTGATGTAGCAGAAACATTAAATAAGATTTCATCATTCTTTTCCAGGCAGTCACTAGAACATCACTGTACATTGAAGGTCATTAAATATATAAGTTAGATCCACTACCCAGCTTTATTAAATACATAAATCTGAAACTGTTCTAAATGAATTTGCTTTAAGCTGGCTTGGTCTATAATATTTACAGAGAATATTTTGTTTCTCTGCAAGAAAACTTCTATATTTCAGGTATAAAGAGTTCTAATTCATTTATTTGAATAGCTGCCACTGAATTTAGAAATAGCCATTCTTGTTTAAAATTTTTCATTTTTAACTCATAAATGTCAGAACTAGTATTAACGTGAATGATAATAATTATTTTTAAAATGTGTTCAAACAAGGGCACTATACAGTTAAATGAGTCTGGAAGAGTTAACCAAAACCTCCACAGACAACTGTAGATATTTTCAAACCACTACACAATGCAGTACAATTATGTCATTGTTGAAGACTGGGATTTAGAAAGAATATTATTTGTCAGAATCATAATTATTTAATAATGATGTGATTTTGAAGGTCCAAGGGATAAGAAAAAGTAAAAGTTAGGATTGAGAAATGAAGAAAACCTATCTTCATAGCCACATCCCAAATGAAAACTGTTAGAAACTTCTCAAATTTAACACTGCATGAAAAATAAGGAGGTAATAAGAATGGAATGGAATATGCTAAAAAGAAAGATTAATGTTCACTTAATCATTAATAAAAGACCAGGAAGTGTAACTGGTTAGCCAGAGACGGGTAAGATTCCTCAAGGGAGGAACAACCTAAGACAGGCACAGTCGCAGGGGGGTCATCAGGTGAGAAATTGGGGATCAACAGAGGTGAGGCTTAGAACCTCACCCCCCCGTTCTGAGAGAAATCTTCTGCATACGTGGATGTTTTATTGCCCTTGTCTAGCTTGGATTAACACATAGTCTACAGGCACACACCTGATCATCTACATTTGCTCTCTTACAACACTAAACTATGTTTTCTACCTTTATCTTGTATCTACCTACCACTTCAGCATTTTGTTAAAACTAATAATAATAAAGAGAGAAATGTGGTATCCACATAAAAATCAAGTATAAAAATCAAATGAGTATTCATATTTGAACTGACTGTTTATAGTTCATAATGCATGAGCAAAACCAAAGTTTTCTGTGATGGCTGCCCTTGTACTCTTCACCATGTAAGAACTTATTCACTATGTAGGAATTTGTTCTCCATGTAAGAACTTGTTTGTTATGCCTAAGAAGATTGGAGACTGATGAAAATTAGGCTTGGGGTGGATTAATGATTGTGCATTGAGCATTGACTCTCCTATACAGAATTTTATTGTTGTTAACAACCATTTGATCAATAAATATGAGAGATGCCCTCACAAAAAAAACAAAAGTATACACTTCCAATGGTAAAATAATAAGTAACCGGGATGTAATGAATATAGTCAAGATATTATAACAGCTTGGTATGGTGATAGCTGGTACCTAGAATTGTCATGTATATAAATGTTGAATCACTATGTTGTACACCTGAAACTAATGTAATGTAATACTGTGTGTCAACTACCCTTCAATAAAAAAATAATTATCTACAAAAAAAAAAAAAAAAAAACCAGGAAGTGTAAAATCTGGTGTTTCTTTAATCAAGGAGATGAGAGATATAAAGTATTTTGGGTTGGTCAGTATCTTTATGAGTCAGCAATAAAAGATCCACAAATAATTTGGTTCTCTTTTCATCCTTTTTATCTGTAACACAGATGATGAAAAGACAGATTCTGATATTTCTTTTTCTAAATTAAAACTAGGTTTCAGCATAGATAATGTTGACCCTTGAGATCTTGGCAAGTAAGAATCAAGGAAAAGGGAGGAATTTGGGTGAATAGATTATTCTCTCCCTCCTCTCTCCTCTTTATCTCTCTCCTCTCAAAATACTCCTGCCTGCTTCTTTAATGTCCAGTGTGGTACTGGAAAAAATTTTAAAGCAAAATATCAGATTTTACTTTATATTTTACTTTCTATAACAAGCATTACTTTAAAAACCAAGATTGTAACCCCCAAAGACCTGCATAGCAATGCTTTATATAAAGGACTACCATATAAAAGTTTTTAAAGTAGGGTTTACCTATTCTCAACTACACCAAATAACGATTCTTCAAATGAAATAATTATTAGTTTTGACTCATATTTTTAGTGAAAAAAAAAAAATCCACTGTGAGAATTGTGATTCATAACAACTATAGAGGTGATAACCAAGAAATCAAATAGGATTACAGATACAAAAATAACAGTGTGAACAGAATTATATCAACATCACGTCTTGTTATTTGGACTCATATTAGCCTGAATCATATTCATGAACAACAGAAATTTACTAAAATATCTGTTTTAACTTTTTCCAATTAGAAGGCAGGTATTTGCTGTCTCTCAAAACCAGAGAAGCAAGGAATTCCACTCCAGTGTGACCTACTTATGCCTCTTAGATTTATCATATGCATTTTTTAATGACCCTGAACCAAAGGAAATGTAGAAACCTATTTGAAAAGCTGACATTAAGGTTGTGACACCAACCAAACAACAAGAGAATTTAAAGTTAAACTGACACACAATCCCCAAATCAGTCTGTTACACTCCTAATTTAAAAAACAGTTACTATGTGAAATAGTGATGGCATGTCAGCCTCTGCTTTGAAACTCCTGAATTTTGTCAGTTGGTGTTTGTGTCACAACCTTAACATTATTTAAATATACTTTTTAATATCTATTATTTAAAAATTATCTTTGAATTGAAGGCACTCCTAAAGCTTTGAAGAAGCCAACCTCAAAGCATTGCATTCCTTTCATGCCACTTTTATCAGAAGTGGTGCATAAAACATTTGCTATTGACAAATCTGATTCATTAAAAAGTGAGATGGATGCATTTTAAAATAATTGGCTGGCATCATTACCTTCGGTGCCTTTTATAAATTATTCCTCTTTTCCCTTCTGACTGAACTTGTCACAGTTCCCTTTCAGAGGCTGAGTGTTATGCCTTATAGTCAATGCTTTCAACATGTTTAGACAAGTCATAAGTTAAACAAGCAGTGGTATTTTATTTTCTGGAAATGTGAAAGGGTAGCTGAAATACTTACAGATTATTTCATTCAATTCATTTATTTTTAACTAAAGACAAGTAAAGTCAGTTAGTGGTGGTTTCATCTCACACAAACAATTTAAAAATAAAGCTATACTGTTTGGATAGAAGGGAGAATTTCAAAGAAAGAAACATAAAGAGAGATGCTGGCAGCCTGGCTGCACTGTTGTGCAGAAGACTTAGTTTAAAATTGAATTGTGCTTCCCTGACAATGGAGATCAGGTATATCATAAGGCTGACAGCTGGCTGGCACACTAACTTCTTAAAGGAAAACACTAACTGTATTTCTCTTAGAGGCCAAAGGAATAGAATTATAGAAGCCTTCAAGGAAACTGAGCAGGCAGAGCACAAATTATTCAAAATACGAAGGAAAACATTTCTTACCTAACTTTTCTTCAGAAAACTATGAATGAGCTGGTCTTCTAATCCTAAGTAGTTAGAAAATTATTTCCTTTCGAGATGTCAGCAGAAGAGCTAGCTGCCCTTTCTTTAGTATCTTGAGCAGAGTTCTGTTCCAAATACACAAAATGAACCTATAAAATAATTAGATAAAACTTTATTGCTGCCACAATGAAGGGGACATGGTCACAACATTTGCTGTCTACACTGGTAGTGATAGCACTATCAGTAAGTTATGACATGCAGGCTTGGGCCAAGAGATGATAGAAATATATTGACATACTGAAGTTGGGTTACCGAAGAAAAGCTGAAGGTGTTCCACAGATTATATGCACATGGATAACAGAGGAACCTAGTAAAATGCACATTCAAAACAATGTTTTTATTCTCACTGATTCTGCAAATGTCCCTAAGGAAATGTAGATCAGAGAGGGTAAATGATGGTTGCATGCCATGCCTTTCAATACAACTGCTTTTTTGCTGTTTAGTTACCAGTTGTCCCAGAACAGTTTATTAAAACCATTTCCCTGCTATTCTGGATTATCTTGTTAAAACAGATTCTGATTTGATTGATCTGGGGTTGGGGTCAGGGGTTCTGTATATCTAGCAAGCTCCTAGGTAATGCCACCACTACTGTGGCTCTCTGCACTACACTTTCACTAGTAAGATTCCACCTGTCTATTTGTCTTTTCCAGCACTGAAGTACACTGTTGTTATTCTTGACTATACCCCTTGTCTTTCCATACCATTTTCCAATCTTTTGTCAAGTACTCTCCCCTCCCAACCAAAAAAGACAAGAATTTGATTGAGATTGCATCAATCAAATTGGGCATCTCTAAAACATTTGAATTTTCCAAGCCATGTGTGTTGTATATCCCTTCACTTATTGTTGTCACACAATAATGTTTTATATTTTCCCCATGGGAGTTTTGTACATCTTTTTATGTTAGATGTATTCCTAGGTACTTCATGTTTAGAATATTAGTATACATGATATCTTTGAAAAAAATATTTTCATTTTTTATTTATATATGTGTATATTTGTATAACTTGTTTTTATCCAGCATATTTGCTAAACTCTTACTTATATTTTTTCTGTAGTTACATATCATGCACAAATAATGAGTTTTACTTCTTCATTCCAAAATCTTTACTTTTTATTTCTTTATCTCACCTTCCTAAAAGAAAAGTTGAATAATAGATGGATTTTTAATAGAAAAGACTATTTTGTTATCTATAATCAGTCAAACTCAACTCTTGGTTAGGCCTAGGTCAGCTACACAAGGATTATGAAGAAGGTTCCATGTGTTCCTTTTGATATTTATTAATTGTCCTCATATTCTCGCCTTTCTCTGTTATCTGATATACCAGTGCTTACATGTTACTAATATCCATTATCCCAAGCTGACTTCCACTTGACATTTTATCAGAAACATACAAAAAACTCTCATGGACAACTTCGCCACTCTGGGAACTGAAATTGAACGAAAAAGTTAACAGGAATTATAAGGAAGGAAATGATTTTTGTTCCATTGAAGAACTAAGGCAGAGATTATAACATAGGAAGCCATTACAGAGTTATAACACATCACCTGTATTCTATAGCTGATATCATAAGATTTCTTGGAAAACCCATAAATAACTGAAATTGCTTTCTTGATATCAATGTCAGCATGTTCTAGGGTTAACTGCCCCTCTTGATAGCTTTCAGGCAATCAGCTCGACTAAAGGAAAAACTTAAGACTTACTGTTCCATAAACTGTCAATGTTGTTAACATTGGTTACCTTAGAAAAGGGAAATGTGAATTATGGTGAGATGGAGGAGAGAGTAAATAAAGGAGGCAGTAATTAAAATAACAAGTGTTATAATAATAAAAACACAACAAACTGTTTCTTTAAAAATGTGCTTATAATCCAAGACAAACAATAATTATGAAGTACAGCAATGCAGAAAATGCTTACATAGAGAAGTGAAAACAGGACCCTAGACAGCATGTATATATTTTATCACAACTGTTTAAAAATATGTTCACAAAATTTTTAATTAGAAAGCTCAATCAGTGGAAAGATCCCTCCACAGATCCCCCTAAAAGATAATACAGGTGTGTGTTAGAGGTCGGGGAGAGGATGTAAACCCAATAAGGAAGAGGCTGATAGGGCCACAACTACAGATTTGTATAAGGTAACACAGATGAAAGAGCATTCACAGAAGAAACAGATTGGGAAAAGCCAAACTCTAGAATGTGTACAGAGAACATTACAATTATGAATGACTTGATATCCCTGGGATAGTGTGGCTAATATATGCAATCAATTGAAGATTGTTCAAGAAAGACTGAATTTCCCTCCCCTATCTTTTTGTATAAGTAACTATTTTTTTCTTCTGCGTAGTTGAATTTCTGACTGTGATAATAAAAAGTAAATGGGATAAGAGCTGTTGTGTTTGAAGAAGTGAGTTAACTGTCTAGAAAACAAACAAAGGTAATAATATGGGTAAGGGTACCTGAAAGAAAAGTCTGCCTTACTATATGCTTTAGCTGACTACCAGCATACTCATGGTTCCCTACCTATTCACTCTACAATACACTGTACCAGTGACATCCATATCATCCAAATATAGCTTCCAGGCAGCTTTTGGTTTTCTCTTTTCTAGTACGAATGCATAACCAAGGATCATTAAGCATTTGAAGAAAATCTCTTTTTCACATTTGAGACCAATGTAAAACAAAAGTTTATCCCAAAGAACACAGAGATAAATCAATTAATAGAATAAATAAATTTTCCATCTTCCTAAAATAGTAAAGAAAAAAAGGTATACGTGATACAAAACCAGAAGGACTACCAGCTTTGAATGAGTGAAATTAGCAAACTATTCTAAAAAATAAACTATACAGCTAGACAAAATTGATAAATACAACCATTTCAGTGCTGTAGAAATTAATCAAGGAAATAATTTGAGAAGAAAACTACTAATCTTTACATAAGAACACTAGGTCCCTGGCCTATAGGTACTCTTATCACCATCAACCACAGCTCAGTTGGTAAAGAGGTTATCCAGGGTGGGGAAGATCATTAGGACTAGAAATGTCTATGCTGTGGCCAAATGGAACTCACTTCCACTTTCCATTTTCCAATGGAAAACCCAGCAGTGTTTAAGTGGAAGTGATGATCTTAGAAGTGGGCAAGCAGAGAGAGCCAACAGCTATATTAGCCTGAGGTCATGGTCATAACTGGGGCAAGCATATATTTTTGGCTAAGGCTTAAGAGTATGTGCAACGGATACCAGAAGGTAACAAGGCTAGTTACATGTTCCTGAGGCTAAATGATCACATGACATGTAGAGAGGAAATGTCAAAGAGCCCAGCAGACAGCAAAAGTCAGGGCACAACTGAGAACAGCGTAAACTTTAAATGCATTCTTGTATCAATACAGAGATCCAAAGCAGATGACAGACAGCATATGGACTTGAAGTGTTTAAACACAAGCACTGTCCAATCATTGGTTTACCATTTCAGCAAATCCTAGGAAGCCAATTGTCAAACTTATAACAAAAATCTTAGAAACACACATACACACACACACAGAAAACCAGATAGATCAGTGCCCACATAGGGAAGACAAATGTCAATGATTTGTTTAGGCAAATTATTAAACAAAGAACAAGCAAATAAAGCAACAACAATGATCTTCAGGGAGGAAAAAAAATCAGAATCCAAAGTTACTACAATATATGATATAAAATATCTAGTTTTCAACAAGAAATTATGAGACATGCAAAGAAATAGGCAAAAAGGAGTCCATAGGAACCATCTGAGCAGCCCTAGATGTTGGATTTAAACAAAACTCCAAAACAGTTATTACACATACATTCAAAGAACCAAAGGTGACCATATTTAAAGAGAAAAACAATGACCAAAAATAGGGATTCTCAATAAGGAGACAAAAATTTTTATAAAGAACTAAATAGAAATTCTGTAGTTGAAAAGCACAATAAAAAGAAAATTCACTAGAGGGACTTGACAGCAGATTCAAAACAGCCTGAAGAAAGAATTAGTGAAGTTAAGAAAGATGAATATAAATTACAAATCTGAAGAACAGAGAGAAAAAAGAATTTTTAAGGAATGAACAAAACTCAAGAGATGTTTGGGACAAACTTAATCATATCAAGACATGAAATGAGTATTCCATAAGCAATGAAGAGAGATAAAGGGATAGAACAAATATATGAAATGAGAGGCAAAAACATACCAAATTTGATGAAAAGCATTATCTACTCAAAGAAGTTCAATAGATCCCAAGTAGGACAAATATAAAGCAAAGGATATCTAGACATAATATAATCAAACTTTTAAAGGACAAAGACACAGAGAAAATGTCAAAAGCAACAAGAGAAAATTAACTTATCATATACAGGTGAGCATCAATGAAACAATGCAGGCCAGAAATCAGTGGAATGAGAAATTTAAAGTGTTGAGAGAAAAAAGTATCCATCATATATTCTGTATCAACAATAACTATCCTGTAAATTGGAGGCAAAATAAAGCCATCATTTTTAAAACTCACGACAAAATAAAAGCTAAGAATTTGTTGCTAACAGGCCTGTCTTAAAAGAAATACTAAAGGAAATCCTTCACGTTGAAAGAAAATGACACTGGATAGTAGCAAGTCCAGAGCAATAAATAAAAAGCAGTTTTTTTTTTACTTGTTTTCAGTATACAAGAAACAATGCTTATAAATAAAAAACAAATGGTAAATATGTGGGTCAATACAAAAGACTCTGAAATATTAACTCATTTTCATTTCATTGAATTTTTTAAAAGATACTGATTGCATAAAACAATAACAATAACTGTATTATTTAGTTTATAACATGTAGAGAATATATATGACAAAAATAGCAGAAAGGGGAGGAAGGAATAAAACTATTTTGGAATGAAGTTTATACTTTATCAAAATTAAGCTGGTATTAACTGCTTGGTATCAAGTTGGCTGTGGTACAGTAAGATGTAGATTGCATTTTTAAAAGCATACACTAAAAAAAAGAACTTCTAAAAAGATTAAGTTACATTAGAAATTAAAATGTAAAAATATTTATTTAATACAAAAGGAGGTGGCCAAGGTAGAAAAAAGACAGGAGTCATACAAGAACAAAACAAAATGAAAAATGTAAACCCAATCATATCAATAAGTACATTAAATGTAAATGGTCTAACTACTTCAATCAAAAGGCAGAAATTGTCAGACTAGGAAAAAAAGAAAGATTCAATCACGTGTCATCTATAAGAGATACATCTTACATTCAAAGACAGAATAGAAGAAAAGTAAAAGGATGGAAAAAAGATATGCCATGTAAACAGTAACCATAATAAAAGCAGTTACTGCACTAAAATTAGACAAAATAGCATTTAAGAAATAATATTTGAAAAAAATGGGATATTTCAAAATGATAAATAGGTCAATACACAAGAAACAATGCTTATAAATAAATACACACCTGAAACAAAGCACCAAAACTAATGTAGCAAAAAATGGCATAATTGATAAAAACCATTTGACAATTATAGCTAGGTATTTCAGTGCACTGCTTGCAACTGACAGAGTTAAACAGAAACATCAGCAGGATTATATAAGATTTGAATACTATCAATCTACTCAACCTAACTCACGTACACAGACGACTTCTCAATAGTGAAAGAATACACATTTTTTTCAAACAGCAAAAACCATTTTCCAAAATGGTCCATATGCCAGATAATAAAATAAGTTTCAATGAATTTAAAAGGAATGAAATCATAAAAAGTATGTTCTACAAGTATAACATAATTAAATTAGAAATCAATGACAGAAAAAAATCTTGGAAAATTTCCAACATTTAAAAGTTAAAAAACATACTTCTAAATAACATTAAGTCAAAAAAGAAATCACCAGGGATATTAGAAAATATTTACTGAATGATAGTGAAAATATGTTACATTTTATAGGATACACAGAGTGCAGTATTTGGAGGGAAATTAATAGCTTTAAACACCTGTATCAAAGAAAGAAAGGTCCCAAACAGATAACTTAAGATTCAATCTTAGGACACTAAACATAGAAAAAGAGAATAAAGGGAACACAAAAGATTACAGCAGCAATAAATGCAATAGAAAAGACAAAAGCAGTAGAGAAAATAAAATCAAAAACTGGTTCTTTGAAAAGATCAACAAAATTGCTAACCTTTAGGTAGACTAATCAAAAAAAAAAAAGAAAGACATAAATTACCAAAAACAATAAATGAGAAAGATGTCACTACTGACCTATAGCGATTAAAAGCATTGAAGACCACAATGAACAGCTTTATGCCAACAAATTAAGCATACAGATGAAATGAACACATTCATTAAAAGACATAAATGACCAGAACTGACTTAAGAAGAAATGTGAAAACTGAATAGACCTAAATCAAGAAATTGAATTAGTATTTCAAAATCTTCCCACAAGGAAAATCAAAGAAAGTCTCAAGGGCTTCACAGGTGAATTCTGAGAAGCAAAAAATACCAGCATCTCACATACTCTTTCAGAAAACAGAGGAAATTTGTCCTATGATGACAATATTACTCTGAAAACAAAGCCAGACGCATAACAAGAAAAAAAAGCTGCAGACTAAATGCCTATATGAATGGAGATCTAAAATCAATACCTAACCTTCAACTTTAAGAAAACTGAAAAAGAAAAGCTAAATCCAAAGAAAGCAGAAGGATGTAAACGATAAAGATTAGATTGAAAATAAAAAAATAGAGAAACAGAAAACCAATTAAACTGAAGTTGATTCTTTGAAAAATAAAGTTGAGAAACCTTTAGCTCAACTGACCAAAAACAGAAAAAAAGAAGACTTAAATTACTAAGATTAGGAATGAAAGATGGAACATTATTACTGACATTACAGAAATAGAGATTATAAGGGGATACTATAAATGATTGTATGTCATCAAATTATATGATGTAGATTAAACAAATTCCTAGGAAGACATAAAGTTGGAAATGTCTGAAGATGATTTAAAAAAGTGAAGAGACTTATAACAAGTAAGTAGATTGAATTAATAAAAAATTTTCCACAAACAGAATCCTAGGACCAGTAGCTTCATTAGTGAATTCTACCAAAGATTTAAAGAGTTAACACCAAGGCTTCAGAAATTCTTCCAAAAAACAGAAGAAATGGGAGCATTTCTCAACTTATTCTCTGAAGCCAGTATTACCCTAAAACCAAACAAAAACATTACAAGAAAACTACAGACCAATGTCCCTTATGAATATAAAGTCAAAAATACTCAACAAAACATTAGCAAATTGAATTCAGCAACACATGAAAAGAATTAAACATTATGACTGAGTGGGATTTATCCCAGTAATGAAGGTTGAATCAGTACATGAATCAATATAATACACCTTTTTAACAGAATAAAGGACAAAAACTACATGATGCTCTAAATAGATGCACAGAAGAATGTGTCAAAATCCAACACCCTTTCATGATAAAAACATTCCAAACAAACTAGGAATAGAAGGGAACTTTATCAGCCGAATAAAGGACATCTACAAAAAACCCACAGTTGACTTCACACTTAATGGTGAAAAACAAAAGCTTTGCCCTTAAGATGGGAAACAAGATAAGAATGTCCTTTTCACCATTTACATTAAACACTGTACTGGAAATTCTGGCCAGGACAATTAGTCAAAAAAAGTAAGTAGAAGGGAACCAGGTTGAAATGAAGAAGTAAAACCATCTCTACTTATATGACATGATTTTATATGTAGAAAATCGTAAGGAATTCTAAAACAAATAAAAAACCCAAACTATTGGAACAAATTAATAACATTCAACAAAGCTTGCAGGATCTAAGATCAACAGGCAAAAAATCAATTGCATTCCTATATGCTAGCAATTAACAATTTGAAAATGAAATTAGGGAAAAAATTCCATTTACAATAGCATCAACAGAATATTTAGGAAAAAATTTAACAGAAGTGTAAGACCTGCTCACTGAAAACTACAAAACATCATAGAAAGAAAATGCATTAGACCTAAGTAAATGAAAAGTCCATTTTTATGGACTAAAAGATTTAATATTGTTGAAGAGGCAATACTTCCCAAACTAATCTACAGATTCAATGTAATCCTATCAAAACCTTAGCAGCTTATTTTGCAGAGATTAACAAACTGGTCCTAAAATTCATATGGAAATTCAAGGGACCCAGAATAGCCAAAACACTCTTGAAAAAGAACAAAGTTATAGAACTCACATTTTCCATTTTTCAAAACTTACTAGAGCTACAGTAATCAACACTGTGTGATAAGATAGGCATGTAATGAACTCAATAAAAATGAGAGTCCAGAAATAAACCTATACATATCCAGTCGATTTTTAATGAGGGTTTCAAGAAAATCCTATAGGAAAAGATTAGTCTTTTCAAGATATTGCTGAGACAACTGGATGGATACCAACATGCAAAAGAATGAAGTCAGACCCCTTCATCAAGAGATAAAATTAACTCAAACTGATCAAAGACCTAAATATAATTGCTAAAGTACATAAAATTCTTAGAAGAAACAATAGATGTAAATTTTCTTGACCCTCTAGAATGACAATAATCAAGAAATAGATAACAAGTGTTGGGGAAAATGTGGAGAAACTGAAAACCTCATACATGCTAGTTGGAATATCAAAGTCTCTCTTCAACCCTGTCTGTGGAGCTATTTCCTTCATTACAGTTTGCACTTTGTAATTATTTTTGTGATATCTCCCACTAGACTGAAAGCACATGAAGAGAGAGATTAGGTCTCTTTCCCTCACCTAAGCATATCAGTTAGGGCACTTCTCATTCTGTGCTATTCACAATCATTGATTTGCTTACCTCTCTCAGCCGATAGCCTATAATCTTAAAAGAGGGACTGTGTCTATTTTTTGCATCCCAGTACCTAGCCTAGTGGTTAACACAGAAGTAGTATCAAAAAAAAGTTAAATAAGAGATCTCAAAGTGTTGTACACAGATTCTGGTGAAGCCCCAGTATACTTTCAGAGGGTTCACAAGGTCAAACTATTTTTATAATAAGACATTATATGTCATCTCACTAGACTGACATTTGTACTAGAGTAAAAGCAAGATGCTCTAGCACAAACTGCAGTTCCTAAACTGTATTAGTTTTATTAGTTTCCTATTGCTCCTGTAATAAATTGCCACAAATTAGTTTTACTAGTTTCCAATTGTTGCTGTAATAAACTGTCACAAATTTACTGTCATAAAACCACACAAATTTATTACCTTACAGTCTCTAGGTACGAAGTTTGAAACAGGCCTCAATGACTGAAACCAAAGGATAAACAGAGCTGCATTTCTGTTTGGAGGCTCTGAGATGAATCCATCTGTTTCCTTGTGTTTTCTAGTTTTTAGAGCCTGTTCTCATTCCTTTGCTCATGGGCCCCTCCCCCCATTTTCTACCTAGCTGAGTGAGTTCTTCTCACTCTGAAGTCTTTTGCCATCTTCCACTTTTGATAACCACTGTGATTACCTTGGATCCATCTGAATAATCCAGGATAATCTATTTTAAGGTAAAGTGCTTAGCAACTTTAATTCCCCTTTGTCATATAACATAACATACAGGTTTCAGAGATTAGGATGCAAGCATCTCTTAGGGTGAGGGTTGGTGGGGGAGGAGAGGATTATCCTGTCCATCATGGTAGGCATATTTTTTTCACCACCACAAAGTTGATATAAAAAATAATGCCAGGTTCACTTAACAATGACCTTGTGAGGCAGTAAAAGTATTTTTATTAGCTCAACCTTTGAATATGACACATTTTCTCAAAATTAACCAAATTGGGCTCTTGCTTCAAGGCAAACAGACAGTATTTGTTGCCAATGATAAAATTAGAACTTACAAAGTAAAAACAGGAATTATGGAAAATTCATACACTGTCAGATAGTTTCCCAATATTTTAGGATTTTCCTGATGAGATTGTTGGTAACACTAAAAAATGGGATTTTTTAAATATTGTATAATGAATGTTATTAAGATTAGGCAGATCAGCATATGTTTGTAAAAATATCATGGGTTTGTAAAAGATTCATTCAAAGTGCAAGATAGACCAAGGGAATTTAAAATAACAATACAAAAACTACATTGATGCAGTTACAGACTCTATATTGCAATTAAACTTTAAGAAACAACCTCTTGTTAAATTTTGGTATAGAATCAAAAAAATATTCACAATTATCTGAAAAGGCCATTAAAATACTTCTTTTACAACTATATGTCTGTATTCAGTTGGACTTTATTCTCCTCACCCAAAATAAAATATCACAACAGACTGAATACAGAAGCAGATCTGAGAATTCTGCTCTCTTCTCTTAGGCCAGACATTAAAGAGATTGCAAAAATATAAAACAATACCACTGTGGATAAAACTTCAGTATTTCCAGAATCTCTCGCCTGCCCTTAGTACATCTCCATACCAACAGGTGTTTCTAAGGGGTGGAGAGAAGTATCCATCTCCATATCAATATGTGATTACAAGGTGGGAGGGGAGCCAGCAAGCCCTTGAACTGGAGAGGTTTGGTGGGGTCCTTTGGCAAGAAGGAGCAGACGATTGCTTGTAAACAATAAACGGGTCTCTCCCACTTTATTTCTCCCTTTGACTGATTTTAGCTTCAAAGGTTTATTTACCCTGGGCTGGGAACACATTTTCCATTGGAGTTACAACCACACTTTCACTAAAATTTTTAGAAAATACAGGTTTAAAAAAAATGCTATTCATGTTAACATGTAATGGCTTTGTTTTGAATTACAGATTCTTTTTACTTGTTTTTAATTTAGAATAAATTTAGGTAGATGTAATTACATACATAAAAACTCTTGAGCTCAACGGTAATTTTTAAGAGTGTAAAGGACTCCTAATCCACACATTTGAGAACTGTAAATTAGTTAAATGAGAAAACCCCCAGAAAGAACATCAAAAGAATGAGTTTAGACAGCCTCAAAGATACCAGGGTACAGAAGGCAACATAAAACAAAGCCTAGAAGGGAGAGTTCCATTTACAAACAGCCCCCCTCCCAAACTCTTTCCAGTCAAATCTCTGAATAACAGAGGAGAAATCTCACCTTTGAGGAGCTAAATTGCCATGGCATTATCAAGGCAGGTATGGTAGAGAAGGAAACAATAATATTTTTCTTTTAATTACAACAGAATAAATTATCATATGGTTATACATAAACCTTGCATTTTAAAAATGAAAAATATTTGGTAAGTTGAAGTCTAAAAAAACAAGGATAATGGGTAAAGAATGCCATGACAATGAAGCACAGGGTAATAATCACTGGTATTATTGAAAACTGACTTGATTAGTATAATGCTCTCAGAAAGAGTCCCCAGCACTCCTCAGTTTAAATTAGGTAAACTCCAGTCTTAAACTGTTGAATTGCCTGTGTTCACCAAAAGGAAAACAGACAGTAAATTCAAGTGATGTGGCATGGCTGCTGACAGCTAGGAACAATTTTAGCTATACAACCTCCCTGACACTTGATGGTCAGAATCTGGGAAGAATTCTTCAGTAAATCTTAGCAAGCAAATAATGAAAGTGACAGAAAAGGACTATCATATTAACTAACTGGAAAACAGAGTAATTACATGCCCTAAGTAGAGCAAACAAGAAGCCTTTCCTGGAAGCATGAGTCAAAAGAGCCCAAAATTTAGATTTTTAAGACAGCTGCTTCTTCAAGTCACATGTTTTCTGAGTTACCTGGACAAGTAAAATCTTGACCCTCTTGAGCTTTCATTTCCTCATGTAAGATAAGTTGGTCTAAATATTTTGCTAAATTCAACTGTGATTCATGATAGCAACCACATTTTATATCCAAATCCTGAAGCTACACATATCTTAAATAAAAATGCAAGCTGATACTTACCAAATTCATGGGTCATGATCTGCCATTTGAGAAGCACTGAACTGACTGACCTTTCCAATTGCTTATTAAAAACAACAAATGGTGGTGGGAGAAGGGGAGACCTACAAAACAAATATTCTGATCTTTTTCATCACAGTATTGTCTTTGGTAAGAAGGGAAATAGTCATTCAAGTATAGGCTAATATTCAAACTATGGACAATAACATTACTCAGCTGTTTATGATTGTTAACATTTATTGGCTCCCTGAATTGAGAAATTTAAACAGCAATTTGTGTTTAACCACCTCATGTCAAAAAATCAATTGCTGGAGGAGGAGCCAAGATGGCAGAGTGAGTAGAGCAGTGGAAATATCCTCCAAAAAACCACATATATCTATGAAAATATAACAAACACAACTCTTCTTAGAATAAAGACCAGAGGACACAGGACAACATCCAGACCACATCCACACCTGCGAGAACCCAGCGACTCGCAAAGGGGGTAAGATACAAGCCCCGGCCCGGTGGGACCCGAGCGCCCCTCCCCCCAACTCCCGGCGGGAGGAGAGGAGACAGAGCGGGAGGGAGAGGGAGCACAGGACTGCTGAACACCCAGCCCCAGCCATCGGGAACAGAGCGCAGACACAGTGCATGCGCGGGTCCCTGGATACTAGGGAAACAGGGCAGCAAGAACGGTGAGCGGGTACCGGAGGCCTGGCGCCGGAGGACATAAGAAAAGCCAGCGGCCATTTTTCTTGTTGTTGTTGTTGTATTTTTGTTGAGGTGAGTGCTTTTTTGAAGTCTTAAAGGGACAGGGACCCCAATATTAGGGAAACAGGGCAGCAAGACTGGTGAGCGGGTGCCTGAGGCTGGTGCCAGAGAATAAAGAAAACGAGCGGTCAATTTTTTATTTTTTTAATTAAAAAATTTTTTTGTGTGTGGTCATTTCATTTTGGTGGGCGCTTTTGGGAAGTCTTAAAGGGGCAGGGCGGGACACTTAGTCCAGAGGTAGGGAATCCGGGGATCTCTGGGCACTCTAATCCCCTGGGCTGCAGGGAGCACGGAGGCCCCTTACGGAGATAAATAGCCTCCCAGCGATCCCCCTCCAACGCGACTCCACCACACTGGAGCAGGCGCCTGAGCCAGGCCACGCCCACAGCAACAGTGGAGATAAACTCCATAGCAGCCGGGCAGGAAGCAGAAGCCCTGTCTGCGCAGCTGCCCAGCACAAGCCACTAGAGGCCGCTGTTCTCCCAGGAGAGGAAGGCCACAAACCAACAAGAAGGGAAGTTCTTCCAGCCGTCACTCGTCCCAGCTCTGCAAACTATTCCTATCACCATGAAAAGGCAAAGCTACAGGCAGACAAAGATCACAGAGACAACACCAGAGAAGGAGACAGCCTAACCAGTCATCCTGACAAAGAATTCAAAATAAAAATCATAAACATGCTGACAGAGATGCAGAGAAATACGAAAGAGATATGGGATGAAATCCGGAAGGAGATCACAGATGCCAGAAAGGAGATTACAGAAATGAAACAAACTCTGGAAGGTTTATAAGAAGAATGGATAGCATGCAAGAGGCCATTGATGGAATTGAAACCAGAGAACAGGAATGCATAGAAGCTGACATAGACAGAGATAAAAGGATCTACAGGAATGAAACAATGTTAAGAGAACTGTGTGACCAATCCAAAAGGAACAATATCCGTATTATAGGGGTCCCAGAAGAAGAAGAGAGAGGAAAACGGATGGAAAGTATCTTGGAAGAAATAATTGCTGAAAACTTCCCCAAACTGGGGGAGGAAGTAATCGAACAGACCACTGAAATACACAGAACTCCCAACAAAAAGGATCCAAGGAGGACAACACCAAGACACATAATAATTAAAATGGCAAAGATCAAGGACAAGGAAAGAGTTTTAAAGGCAGCTAGAGAGAAAAAGGTCACCTATAAAGGAAAACTCATCAGGCTAACATCAGACTTCTCGACAGAAACCCTACAAGCCAGAAGAGAATGGAATGATATATTTAATGCAATGAAACAGAAGGGCCTTGAACCAAGGATACTGTATCCAGCATGACTATCATTTAAATATGATGGCGGGATTAAACAATTCCCAGACAAGCAAAACCTGAGGGAATTTGCTTCCCACAAACCACCTCTACAGGACATCTTACAAGGACTGCTCTAGATGGGAGCACTCCTAGAAAGAGCACAGAACAAAACACCCAACATATGAAGAATTGAGGAGGAGGAATAAGAACAGAGAGAAGAAAAGAATCTCAGACAGTGTATATAACAGCTCAATAAGCGAGCTAAGTTAGGCAGTAAGATAATAAAGAGGCTAACCTTGAACCTTTGGTAACCATGAATTTAAAGCCGGCAATGGCAATAAGTACATATCTTTCAATAATCACCCTAAATGTAAATGGACTGAATGCACCAATCAAAAGACAGAGAGTAATAGAATGGATAAAAAAGCAAGACCCATCTATATGCTGCTTACAAGAAGCTCACCTCAAACCCAAAGACATGCACAGACTAAAAGTCAAGGGATGGAAAAACATATTTCAGGCAAACAACAGCGAGAAGAAAGCAGGGGTTGCAGTACTAATATCAGACAAAATAGACTTCAAAACAAAGAAAGTAACAAGAGATAAAGAAGGACACTACATGATGATAAAGGGCTCAGTCAAACAAGAGGATATAACCATTCTAAATATATATGCACCCAACACAGGAGCACCAGCATATGTGAAACAAATACTAACAGAACTAAAGGGGGAAATACACTGCAGTACATTCATTCTAGGAGACTTCAACACACCACTCACCCAAAAGGATAGATCCACAGGGCAGAAAATAAGTAAGGACACGGAAGCACGGAACAACACAGCAGAGCAGATGGACCTAATAGACATCTATAGAACTCTACATCCAAAAGCAACAGGATACACATTCTTCTCAAGAGCACATGGAACATTCTCCAGAATAGACCACATACTAGGCCACAAAAAGAGCCTCAGCAAAATCCAAAATACTGAAATTCTACCAACCAACTTTTCAGACCACAAAGGTATAAAACTAGAAATAAATTCTACAAAGAAAACAAAAAGGCTCACAAACAATTGGAGGCTTAACAACACGCTCCAAAAAAATCAATGGACCAATGAACAAATTAAAATAGAGATCAAGGAATATATAGAAACAAATGACAACAATAACACAAAGCCCCAACTTCTGTGGGACGCAGCAAAAGCAGTCTTAAGAGGAAAGTATATAGCGATCCAGGCACACTTGAAGAAGCAATCCCAAATGAATAGTCTAACATCACAATTATCGAAATTGGAAAAAGAAGAACAAATGAGGCCTAAAGTCAGCAGAAGGAGGGACATAATAAAGATCAGAGGGTGGGGGGCGGAAGATGGCGGCGTGAGTAGAGCAGCGGAAATCTCCTCCCAAAACAACATATATCTATGAAAATATAACAAAGACAACCCTTCCTAGAATAAAGACCAGAGGACACAGGACAATATCCAGACCACATCCGCACCTGAGAGAACCCAGCGCCTCGCGAAGGGGGTAAGATACAAGCCCCGGCCCCGCGGGAGCCGAGCGCCCCTCCCCCCAGCTCCCGGCGGGAGAAGAGCAGGCAGAGCGGGAGGGAGACGGAGCCCAGGACTGCCGAACACCCAGCCCCAGCCATCCGGGCCAGAGTGCAGGGCGCTCGATACTAGGAAAACAGGGCAGCAAGAACAGTGAGCAGGCACTGGAGGCTGGGCGACAGAGGACATAAGAAAAGCGCGCGACCATTTTTTTTTTTTTGCTTTTTTGCTGTTTTGTTTTGGCGAGCGCTTTTTGGAAGTCTTAAAGGGGTAGGGACCCCAATACTAGGGAAACAGGGCAGAAAGACCGGTTAGCAGAGGCCTGAGGCTGGCACCGGAGAATAAAGTAAAACGAACGACCACCTTATTTTTTTTTTTTTTTTAATTAAAAACTTTTTTTTTTTCTTTCATTTTTTGGTGGGCGTTGTTTTGTTTTGGCGGGTGCTTTTTGGAAGTCTTAAAGGGGCAGGGCGGGTCACTTAATCCAGAGGTAGGGAATCCGGGATCTCTGGGCACCCTAATCCCTGGGCTGCAGGGAGCAGGGAGGCCCCTTACGGAGATAAATAGCCTCCCAGCAACTCCTGCTCCAACGCGACTCCACCATTTTGGAGTAGCTGCCCGAGCCAGGCCACGCCCACAGCAACAGCGGAGATTAACTCCATAGAAGCCGGGCAGGAAGCAGAAACCCTGTCTGCGCGCAGCTGCACAGCACAAGCCACTAGAGGTCGCTGTTCTCCCAGGAGAGGAGGGCCACAAACCAACAAGAAAGGAAGTCCTTCCAGCCATCACTCGTCCCAGTTCTGCAGACTATTCCTATCACCATGAAAAGGCAAAGCTACAGGCAGACAAAGATCACAGAGACAACACCAGAGAAGGAGACAGACCTAACCAGTCTCCCTGAAAAAGAATTCAAAATAAGAATCATAAACATGCTGACAGAGATGCAGAGAAATATGCAAGAGAAATGGGATGAAGTCCGCAAGGAGATCACAGATGCCAGAAAGGAGATCGCAGAAATGAAACAAACTCTGGAAGGGTTTATAAGCAGAATGGATAGAATGCAAGAGGCCATTGATGGAATTGAAATCAGAGAAAAGGAACGCATAGAAGCTGACATAGAGAGAGACAAAAGGATCTCCAGGAATGAAACAATACTAAGAGAACTGTGTGACCAATCCAAAAGGAACAATATCCGTATTATAGGGGTCCCAGAAGAAGAAGAGAGAGGAAAAGAGATGGAAAGTATCTTAGAAGAAATAATTGCTGAAAACTTCCCCACACTGGGGGAGGAAGTAATCGAACAGACCACGGAAATACACAGAACCCCCAACAGAAAGGATCCAAGAAGGGCAACACCAAGACACATAATAATTAAAATGGCAAAGATCAAGGACAAGGAAAGAGTTTAAAAGGCAGCTAGAGAGAAAAAGGTCACCTATAAAGGGAAACCCATCAGGCTAACATCAGACTTCTCAACAGAAACCCTACAGGCCAGAAGAGAATGGCATGATATATGTAATACAATGAAACGGAAGGGCCTTGAACCAAGGATACTGTATCCAGCACAACTATCATTCAAATATGATGGCGGGATTAAACAATACCCAGACAAACAAAAGCTGAGGGAATTTGCCTCCCAGAAACCACCTCTACAGAACATCTTACAGGGACTGCTCTAGATGGGAGCACTCCTAGAAAGAGCACAGCACAAAACACCCAACATATGAAGAATCGAGGAGGAGGAACAAGAAGGGAGAGAAGAAAAGAATCTCCAGACAGTGTATATAAAAGCTCAATAAGTGAGCTAAGTTAGGCAGTAAGATACTAAAGAGGCTAACCTTGAACCTTTGGTAACCACGAATTTAAAGCCTGCAATGGCAATAAATACATATCTTTCAATAGTCACCCTAAATGTTAATGGGTTGAATGCACCAATCAAAAGACACAGAGTAACAGAATGGATAAAAAAGCAAGACCCATCTATATGCTGCTTACAAGAAACTCACCTCAAACCCAAAGACATGCACAGACTAAAAGTCAAGGGATGGAAAAACATATTTCAAGCAAACAACTGTGAGAAGAAAGCAGGGGTTGCAGTACTAATATCAGACAAAATAGACTTCAAAACAAAGAAAGTAACAAGAGATAAAGAAGGACACTACATAATGATAAAGGGCTCAGTCAAACAAGAGGATATAACCATTCTAAATATATATGCACCCAACACAGGAGCACCAGCATATGTGAAACAAATACTAACAGAACTAAAGGGGGATATAGACTGCAATGCATTCATTCTAGGAGACTTCAACACACCACTCACCCCAAAGGATAGATCCACTGGGCAGAAAATAAGTAAGGACACGGAAGCACTGAACAACACAGTAGAGCAGATGGACCTAATAGACATCTATAGAACTCTACATCCAAAAGCAGCGGGATATACATTCTTCTCAAGTGCACATGGAACATTCTCCAGAATAGACCACATACTAGGCCACAAAAAGAGCCTCAGAAAATTCCAAAAGATTGAAATCCTACCAACCAACTTTTCAGACCACAAAGGCATAAAACTAGAAATAAACTGTACAAAGAAAGCAAAGAGGCTCACAAACACATGGAGGCTTAACAACACGCTCCTAAATAATCAATGGATCAATGACCAAATCAAAATGGAGATCCAGCAATATATGGAAACAAATGACAACAACAACACTAAGCCCCAACTTCTGTGGGACACAGCAAAAGCAGTCTTAAGAGGAAAGTATATAGCAATCCAAGCATATTTAAAAAAGGAAGAGCAATCCCAAATTAATGGTCTAATGTCACAATTATCGAAATTGGAAAAAGAAGAACAGATGAGGCCTAAGGTCAGCAGAAGGAGGGACATAATAAAGATCAGAGAAGAAATAAATAAAATTGAGAAGAATAAAACAATAGCAAAAATAAATGAAACCAAGAGCTGGTTCTTCGAGAAAATAAACAAAATAGATAAGCCTCTAGCCAGACTTATTAAGAAGAAAAGAGAGTCAACACAAATCAACAGTATCAGAAACGAGAAAGGAAAAATCACGATGGACCCCACGGAAATTCAAAGAATTATTGGAGAATACTATGAAAACCTATATGCTAACAAGCTGGGAAACCTAGGAGAAATGGACAACTTCCTAGAAAAATATAACCTTCCAAGATTGACCCAGGAAGAAAAAGAAAATCTAAACAGACCAATTACCAGCAACGAAATTGAAGCGGTAATCAAAAAACTACCAAAGAACAAAACCCCCGGGCCAGATGGATTTACCTCAGAATTTTATCAGACATACAGGGAAGACATAATACCCATTCTCCTTAAAGTTTTCCAAAAAATAGAGGTGGAGGGGATACTCCCAAACTCATTCTATGAAGCTAACATCACCCTAATACCAAAACCAGGCAAAGACCCCACCAAAAAAGAAAACTACAGACCAATATCCCTGATGAACGTAGATGCAAAAATACTCAACAAAATATTAGCAAACCGAATTCAAAAATACATCAAAAGGATCATACACCATGACCAAGTGGGATTCATCCCAGGGATGCAAGGATGGTACAACATTCGAAAGTCCATCAACATCATCCACCACATCAACAAAAAGAAAGACAAAAACCACATGATCATCTCCATAGATGCTGAAAAAGCATTTAACAAAATTCAACATCCATTCATGATAAAAACTCTCAGCAAAATGGGAATAGAGGGCAAGTACCTCAACATAATAAAGGCCATGTATCATAAACCCACAGCCACCATTACATTGAACAGCGAGAAGCTGATAGCTTTTCCTCTGAGATCGGGAACTAGACAGGGATGCCCACTCTCCCCACTGCTATTTAACATAGTACTGGAGGTCCTAGCCACGGCAATCAGACAAAACAAAGAAATACAAGGAATCCAGATTGGTAAAGAAGAAGTTAAACTGTCACTATTTGCAGATGACATGATATTGTACATAAAAAACCCTAAAGACTCCACCCCAAAACTACTAGAACTGATATCGGAATACAGCAAAGTTGCAGGATACAAAATCAACACACAGAAATCTGTAGCTTTCCTATACACTAACAATGAACCAATAGAAAGAGAAATCAGGAAAACAATTCCATTCACAATTGCATCAAAAAGAATAAAATACTTAGGAATAAATCTAACCAAGGAAGTGAATGACATATACTCTGAAAACTACAAGTCACTCTTAAGAGAAATTAAAGGGGACACTAACAAATGGAAACTCATCCCATGCTCGAGGCTAGGAAGAATTAATATCGTCAAAATGGCCATCCTGCCCAAAGCAATATACAGATTTGATGCAATCCCAATCAAATTACCAGCAACATTCTTCAATGAACTGGAACAAATAATTCAAAAATTCATATGGAAACACCAAAGACCCTGAATAGCCAAAGCAATACTGAGAAAGAAGAATAAAGTAGGGGGGATCTCACTCCCCAACTTCAAGCTCTACTATAAAGCCATAGTAATCAAGACAATTTGGTACTGGCACAAGAACAGAGCCACAGACCAGTGGAACAGACTAAAGACTCCAGACATTAACCCAAACATATATGGTCAATTAATATTTGATAAAGGAGCCATGGACATACAATGGCAAAATGACAGTCTCTTCAACAGATGGTGCCGGCAAAACTGGACAGCTACATGTAGGAGAATGAAACTGGACCATTGTCTAACCCCATATACAAAAGTAAATTCAAAATGGATCAAAGACCTGAATGTAAGCCATGAAACCATTAAACTCATGGAAAAAGACATAGGCAAAAACCTCTTAGACATAAACATGAGTGACCTCTTCTTGAACATATCTCCCCGGGCAAGGAAAACAACAGCAAAAATGAACAAGTGGGAGTATATTAAGCTGAAAAGCTTCTGTACAGCAAAAGACACCATCAATAGAACAAAAAGGAACCCTACAGTATGGGAGAATATATTTGTAAATGACAGATCTCATACAGGCTTGATGTCCAAAATATATAAAGAGCTCACACACCTCAACAAACAAAAATCAAATAATCCAATTAAAAAATGGGCAGAGGAACTGAACAGACAGTTCTCCAAAAAAGAAATACAGATGGCCAACAGACACATGAAAAGATGCTCCACATCACTAATCATCAGAGAAATGCAAATTAAAACTACAATGAGGTATCACCTCACACTAGTAAGGATGGCTGCTATCCAAAAGACAAACCACAACAAATGTTGGCGAGGCTGTGGAGAAAGGGGAACCCTCCTACACTGCTGGTGGGAATGTAAATTAGTTCAACCATTGTGGAAAGCAGTATGGAGGTTCATCAAAATGCTCAAAACAGACTTACCATTTGACCCAGGAATTCCACTCCTAGGAATTTACCCTAAGAACGCAGCAATCAAGTTTGAGAAAGACACATGCACCCCTATGTTTATCGCAGCACTATTTACAATAGCCAAGATTTGGAAACAACCTAAATGTCCATCGCTAGATGAATGGATAAAGAAGATGTGGTACATATACACAATGGAATACTACTCAGCCATAAGAAGAGGGCAAATCCTACCATTTGTAGCAACCTGGATGGAGCTGGAGGGTATTATGCTCAGTGAAATAAGCCAAGCAGAGAAAGAAAAATACCAAATGATTTCACTCATCTGTGGAGTATAAAAACAAAGGAAAAACTGAAGGAACAAAACAGCAGCGGAATCACAGAACCCAAGAATGGACTAACAGGTACCAAAGGGAAAGGGACTGGGGAGGATGGGTGGGTAGGGAGGGATAAGGGGGGGGAGAAGTAGGGGGGTATTAATATCAGCATGCATGGGGGGTGGGAGAAAGGGGAGGGCTGTACAACAGAGAAGACAAGTAGTGATTCTACAACATTTAGCTATGCTTATGGACAGTGACTGTAAAGGGGTTTATAGCGGGGACCTGGTATAGGGGAGAGCCTAGTAAACATAATATTCTTAATGTAAGGGTAGATTAAAGATAACAAAAAAAAAAAAAAAAAGAAAGAAAAGGGGGATTACTCCATGATAGGATAATACTAACTGCAAATCAACGATTAATGTATGCTTTAAATAGCCTTAATTTTGATCACTTAAAGGGTGTCAGATGATCGGCTATGGAGGTACACTTTTCTGATAATATTCCTTTTCCTTAAAAAAAAAATCAGTTCCTGTGTGGTGACCTCCAGTGACTTCTACACATTGGTATAAAGGGCATATCAAAGTGTGGGCAAAGGGTCTGTTTGTGTTTATACAGAGGATCAAAGCCTAATTTGGCTACCCAGAAAATGAACTAAGATACGATATGAAGAAGAACTTCCAACGTCAGCACTGTCTGGAAGAGTCATACCAGACGATGATTATCAAAAAACCTCAACAAAGATCCAGGCGATGCTGCAGTTGTAGCTGCATTCATCCCACCAGTTCCTGGACTTGCCATGGGAATGAAGAAGGAGATATCTAAGCTGGCCTGTGCATACAGTAAAACAAATTTGACTGGATCTACACTGTTGGAACTCAACCAAGAATTAGAAGTGCAAGTTGTAGCGCTCCAAAATCTTACAACTACAGACTATCTACTGTTAAAAGAACATATGGGATGTGAACAGTTCCCAGGAATGGGCTGTTTTAATTTGTCTGATTTCTCTCAGACTGTTCAAGTACAGTTGGACAATATCCATCATATACTAGACAAATTTTCACAAATGCCTAGGGTGCCTATCTGGTTTTCTTGGCTTCACTGGAGATGGCTGGTAATTATAGATCTGCTTTGGTTATGTAACTGTATTCCTATTATGTTAATGTGTGTGCGCAATTTAATTAGTAGTTTAAAACCTATACATGCTTATGTTACTCTACAAGAAGATATGTCAAAGAAATAATCAATCTTCCCAGGTTTTCTTCCGCCTGCTACCTCTATAGCTTTTCTTCTTCTTTCCTAATTACAACCCTTAAATAGAATTTGTGCCTCATATCAAATTTACCGAGTATCATAATTCCTCCAAGTGGTAAAGATACCTCAAGACAAATGCTGGGCATAGAAGCCACAGGGCATAAATCTGCAATGAAGTAAAAAACTAACCTTTTGAAACAATATGGCTTCTCTCTCACTTACCAACTTTACATTTCCCTGTATGGCCCCGGAAGATGACTGGTTAGCCAGAGATGGGTAAGATTCCTCAAGAGAGGAACAACCTAAGACAGGCACAGTCGCAGGGGGGCCATCAGGTGAGAAATTGGGGATCCACAGAGGTGAGGCTTAAAACCTCTCCCCCCTGTTTTGAGAGAAATCTTCTGCATCTGTGGATGTTTTACTGCCCGTGTCTAGCGTGGATTAACACATAGTCTACAGGCACACACCTGATCATCTACATTTGCCCTCTTACAACACTAAACTAAGTTTTCTAACTTTATCTTACATCTACCTACCACTTCAGCATTTTATTAAAAATAATAATAATAATAATAAAGGGAGAAATGTGGGATCCACATATAAATCAAGTATAAAAATCAAACAAATATTCATATTTGACCTGATTGTTTATATTCATAATGCGTGATCAAAACTGAAAGTTTCTGTGATGACTGCCCTTGTACTGTTCACCATGTAAGAACTTATTCACTATGTAAGAATTTGTTCACCATATAAGAACTTGTTCGTTATGCTTCAGAAGACTGGAGACTGGTGAGAATTTGGCTTGGGGTGGACTAATGATTGTGCATTGAGCATTGACTCCCCTACACAGAATTCTATTGTTGTTAACAACCATTTGATCAAGAAATATGAGAGATGCCCTCTCAAAAAATAAATAATTAATTAAATAAATAAATAAATAATAAGAGGATTAGGAGGCCAGCCTTGCCTTCCTTCAGCTCGGCTGCCCTCTCCACAGGTGCACAAGAAGGGCCTTTTGTCCCTGATGGGCAGGCTCAGGCTTCAGTGAGAAAGGCTCACACTGTGGGCCCATCCAAATATTAGCTGTGGACACTTTCCTACTTTGAAATAGAAGATCCTGTGCACTCAGAGCCTTGCCTTCCAGAGAACACATCTCTTCTGTTTTCCTTTTCCCAGTGCATTGAGGCCTGACTCTGGCTTTGACTTTATGTCCACATCACCCCAGGCTTGGGGTCAGGGCTTAGGCTCGCTCTTATCTCTGCTTCTACCGGTGTTCTTGGCCTGGGCCCCCACCAACAGAGAAGCAGGAGAGCACCCTGAGGGTCCACAAAGACCCCTGCATGGCTGACAAATTTCATCATAACTTTGGAGAAACTTGCCTTAAGCTGATGTTAAATAAATTTACCTCCTGTACCTGGTATTAAGATGGTTCCAAGATGCAACTATTATGTGTAACCAAAATCAATATTTTTCATGTCATTATCTGATCACACAATGAAGGTCAATTTATCAAATTGGAAAAATGTTGCATAATGGAGCAACACTGAGTCATGGCTCTACAACAAACTGGATGCTATTGAACCTAGTCTGTGGCCTGTCAGGTTGAATTGTCATTTTCTCAGCCTAGATTTTAAAGCCAAATCCACAAGCATGTCAACAAAAATTAGGCTCACATCCAATTCACTGGGTAGTCTTCATTGACTATTATTCCTAATGATTGGCATTGCTGTGGTGTGAGGTCATGGGAGGGGCAGGTGTGGTAGGCTCCTGTCAGCACTGACCACAAATACAGGCTTTAACGAAGTGAGTCTGGTGTGCTTTTTCCCACCAGAACAATAGGTTGAGAAGTTGTATTTTTTATTGTTTTAAAAAACTCTATAAACCCAAATAACCATCAACTGATGAACGAACAAATAAAACGTGACATATCCATGCACTAGAATATTATTTGGTTATAAAAAGGAGTGAAGCACTGGTAACATGCCACAGCACAAGTGAACCTCGGAAACATTATGCTAAGTGAAAGAAAATGGACATAAAAGGCCAAATATTGTCCGGTTCCATTTATATGAAATGTCCAGAATAGGCAGATCTGTACAGACAGAAATTAGTTTAGTGCTTGCTGGGGAAGGCAGGCAGGGAGAATGGAGAGTGACTGCTAGTGGCTCTGGGGTTTCTTTATAAACTGATGAAAATGTTCTAAGATTTGTTGTGGTGATCATTGCCCAACTCTGTGAATATACTGAGAACCACTGAATTTTACACTTTATATGGGAGAATTGTATGATATGTGAACTATATCTCAATAAAGCTGTTTTGTTGTAAAAAAAAATCAATTGCTTACCTAATGTTTGCATTTTTCAACTGTAATTTGGAATGGATCTTTTGATTCCTTAATTGTTCTCTGGATAACAAACTGTATTATAAAATACAAGAGGTCGTTAGTCTAAGAACATGTGCCTCAAATGTTAATGTCAATGTCTGGCAGCAGGGACTGTACTTCACTAGGGAGAGGAAATAAAATTCAAGGGATGAAATCTAAACACACTTACAAGTTACAGTATGTGACAACCATTAATTATTTTTACTAACAGCTACCATTACATTGAGTACCGTGGCAACACGATATTCCTCTAACTGATGACTTTGGCTCACAGATCCCCCATTGGCCTGACTTAAGCTTTCTTAGAACAGTGCAACAGTTTGAGATCCTTCTTATCCTCCTTTCCTTCCTTCCTGCCACCTCTTTGTTTCCTCCCCCTTGCCCTTCACAGGTGGTCAGACCTGCAGTGAGGCCTGAAGGCACCTCCTCAGAATTCTTGCCATGTCTCCTTTATCCTTCACAGGCAGTTTCCCCCATAAACCTTTTGCACATCTAATCCCTTCTTGGCATCTGCTTCTCTGAGAATTTGAGGAAACAAAGTGCTTAGAAGTCTAGCCACCGTGTTAAATTACATGCATCATTATTTCATTTAATTTTCACAAAGGCCTATGGCGATACTACTATTCTCAGTTTACAAATAAGGAAACAAACACTCAGAACAGAAAAGTAACTTTCCAGAGTCACACAACTAGTGATAGATTTGAACTCATTTGACTTCACAAGTTGGAACCACAGATCTTATTTTAAAGCAATTAGACTTTATTAAACAACAAAATCTAGAAAGATCCCTAATAAAATTTTTCTGATGCCTCTATGTGGTTTTATAAATTCACACTTAATCCTAATAAATTCATAAAAGTCGGCATTATCACCTTTCCTCAGGGTTTCAGCCCCAGACAAGTTCACTACGGATTTGATGAGACTGAGAAATGACAACGGAATGTTCTTGGGGTAAAAGGGTTTATACCCAGCTTTATTCTCATGGCAGTAGGTCGAGCACTAGAATCACGTCTGCATCCAGCAGTCTGCAGGTCCATAATGCTCCTCCAGCCACCTCCACCCAGTGCTCTTTATATAGGGATTCAGTCAATAATAACTCATTGCCAGTGAGTGTGGAAGCAGTAGCCTAGCGTAGGTCAATTACATCATCAAGTAGTTTAGGGTGAGGTGAGGATCCTGAAAATAGGAACTCCCATTTTTCCCCACACCAGGTCCTCCAGAATCACCCCTTTCTACTCAGTGATCATTCATGATGCTTTCTCTACATAGAAACAAAGCCAACAACAGAAATCTTCCTCCTTCCAGTGCTTGAATACTACTGAGTTACTCCCAGGCTGCTAAACATCCTACTCTGCTAGCCCTAATGCCCACTACTGCTAGACTGTGTCCTTTCAGAGGCTGGGAAATGACCAGTTTTGGTCATTAGAAGTGATGATTTTGCAGACGCTGACTCAACTCATCAGGTTAAGGGAAGTGTTTGAGTGGTGAGCTCAAGATCTGCAGCTGAGTTAGCAAAGGCAAAACCCAGCATGATTATATTAAAAAGCCTGAGGAATGGGGAAGAGAATACTGCCTCTCAGCCTCAACTGTTACGCTATTGGAGACAGATATTTAAAATAGTGCTCCAGCTACTTCCCTGTACATTTTGGTTAGAATACAAGTAGACAAGGAGACAGATGGCTCAGGAAATATTCTAAATGCTAGTACAGTATATATGTGTGGTGGATATACACACCCATAGCAAGAGTGAATGAACATACATAACTGTTTAAATCATTTAGGGTATTTTTTGCTGAATAAATTTTTCCATAAAATAACCTAAAAAAATTGTCATTTTAACTAGTTAGGCAAAGTGATAAAATGTAAACCAGCTGAATTCAAGTAAGAGCATAAGTCCAAACTCAGGAACATGTAATATTTTGAAGTTAAATTCTTTGAGCCCCAATTTCTTCATCTGTAAAATGGTATGTGGGGAAAATGGAAGTTCCTATGGCCAAGAACCTCGCCTGACCCTAAACTACTTGATAATGTAATTGGCCTACGCTAGGCTACTGCTTCCATACCCATTGGCAATGACCTATTATTGACTGAGTCACTATATAAAGAGCACTGGGTGGAGGTGGATGGAGGAGCATTATGGACCTGCAGACTGCTGGATGCAGACGTGATTCTAGTGCTCAACCTACTGCCATGAGAATAAAGCTGGGTATAAACCCTTTTACCCCAAGAACAATCCGTTGTCATTTCTCAGTCTCACTGAATCCATAGTGAACTTGTCTGGGGCCGAAACCCTCAGGCAGGACACATAGGCATAGGCAGGTCAGGAAGACAAGGCAGTTCCAAGTGTGACACCACATTGGAGGGGTCCTGGAGCCACTTCTGGGTGGGGAGAGCACAGAAGTCCCCTACCCAGTCCACTCACTGACTTCAGATGGGGAAACTGAGGCTCAAAGAGAACAGGTGGTTGCTCAGGGTCACAGACATCAGGAAGGGGCAGAAGGCATGGAGGTGACAGCAAAGAGGGGAGTGTGTGAAGATCTCTCAGCTGGGGAGAGGGCTTACACTCCCCACCATTTGCAATCACTGCCATTTCGGCTGGTGCCAAGGACCAGCATGCACCCCACCAGAAAACATGTTTGTGGACCAGCCCCCACTCTCTTGGAACAAGACACTTGTGGACCTACCCCAATATGAATAGTTGTCTCTCAGAATGGGGGCCCAAACAGAGGCTAGTTCGCTCCTCTGAGCCCTCTCCTTCCTCTTGGCCAGCCTGAGCCCTAAGATAGCTATTGACTCACCAGGGCAGCAAGGGGGTCCCCAGGAGGGCACCCAGCTGAGGGTGGGGGTCAGTGGACAGGTGTGGGCTGGGATTGGTATAGGATTAAGGGCAGTTTTTCATTTCTTCTTCTTTTTCTCTTATTACATTCTTATTTCTATAACAAATGAGTAAATTTCCATAACAAATAAATTAAACGCCAACCCCATCGTTCACTTTATCTTGATTATACATGCAAATCACTGCTTATTGTAAAAAGCCTAACGTCTTTGACATGACAAAACTGTTACCACAGTTTGCCCTGAACTCAGTCTTTTTTTCCTTTATTATTAACCTTCATCATTCTAAACATCCAAAGTGAAGTTATCACTATTCTCTTTGCAGACACCTTTGCATTGTCCAATGGAATATTCTCCCCTTTTGTCCCCCTGCCAAAAGTTCTCACCATCCTTCAAGGCCCAAACTCAGCATTACCTTCTTCATGAAAACGTTCATCTGTACAAAGCAAAAATTAATTTTCTCTGTGTTCTCACCCTGCTTTGTGTTCAATGATCATATGTAAACTGTCCCTTATATAAGAACTATTTTGTATATAACTTTATCTTTCCTAGTAGACTATAATTGAAAAGTTTCCTCACCTTCGGCTAATTTATAAAGCATTTTTATATGCACCAATCTTTCTTCCTCACAAGGTTAGGGGAGAAAGAGAATATTCATTTAATGGCAACTGGATGTCAGGTAGTATGTTGGAAGCTTTATGTATATTATCTCATTTAAACCTCACAGCATCTGTGTGGATCAGTTTTATACATGAAAACAAGCTCACTAAGTTTTAGTGACTTATCAGGGTCATAAGCACAGCAGAGGGTTTTTGTTGTTGTTGTTGTCTTAAACTCTGGTCTTTTTCTTTCTAGAAAACAGGATATTCTTCAGAATTAAGTTCCATGTCATTTCTAGTATTGATCATTTCAACTTAATCAGTCTTTTCTGTTTTTGTTTTTCATTTCTTTTCTTTTTCGCTTATTACATTCTTATTTCTATAACAAACTTCATTTAATATTAAAGTCAGGGAGGGTGTTGGAAGGGAGGTTGGCCTCACTTGGTGATGGTGTTCACATTCATGCTCTTGCTGCTGCCACTTAGCACAATGTATGGTGTTTTCCAGGCCTTTTGCTTCTCCTGGAGCAAAGTCACGGTGCTCAGGGCTGGGGCTCATCTTTTTCAGGAGTGCCTCCTTGTCCAACTTCTTATTGTTGTTCGGTCTTCCTCTTTCCTGAGCCCTTCCCATGGAAGCAGTGGGACAGCTCCCAAAAAACCTCCTTGGGTGTGAGCTTCTGGCCAGTGTTGTCCACATACTGGATATTAACGTCGGGCCTGTTAACTCCTCCTTGAAGTCCTGGGTGAAGCCAAGGTGCTCCTCCTGGTGGCTGTATTTGTTGTCAATGGCCACCTTGTCCTCAATGCAGTACACAGCAGACAGGGACTTGTTGAGTGCCTCCACCCAGGCCACCTTCTGCACTGTCATCTCCAGCAGCCCTTTGTTCTGACATAGCAGCAGGGTGGCTGCCAGCCCTCCATTCATGATGGGCTCCTCATCCAGGATGGTGGTGGAGGAGGCAGAGAAGGCCTGCTGCTGGTTCTCCTCGTCCAGGTTGACTGTGCTGCAGCTGATGTTCTCTCAGTCAGACTCGGAGCTACCACTGGCAGAGCGCTCCTTGTTGCATTCAAAGTCCATGAGCTCCTTCTGCTCCTCCAGGTTGCCAGCCAGCTGGTTCGTGGGGGTCTCCCCCAGCATGCTGTAGAACTCTGATGTGGCATTGACCACGATGGCCCCTTGGATCCTCACCCTCCTCTCGGCCCCGCTGGCGAGATGACAGCTTCTTCGTAGTCTCCACCACCTTCCCCCCACCATCTCGCAGCTCCGCTCAGCCTCGTTCTCCTCTAGCACCTCTGGGGATCCAGAGCGTGGTGCTCCCTGCTCCTCCTCGTCACTGATGTCCATGATCTCCACCCGGGTGTCATATGACTGTGGGGGCTGGGGCATGGGCTTCTCCTCCTCCTGGACCTCCTTGTCTGCCTGGGGCACTCAGCAGTGCGGAGCCTGCCCAACAGTCGAACCAAAGTCCCCATCTTGAGTTTGGTCTCCAAGAGGAAACAAGTTGTCAGCCCGCACTACCACTTTCCTCTCCTCTTTGCAAATCATCTTCACCCTCCGTTTGTTCTTTAGAAAGGTCACCATTTTCTCGGGCGTGAGGTACTGCTCAGTGGCAAGCGAGGGCCGGGCTGTGCTCAGGGCCTGCGCTTGCAGCCACAGCTTCGTGTGGATCTCTTCCAGCCCCTGTTCCTGTAGGCCACCAGCCATACCGCCCTGGTCCAAACAGGAGTGTGGCCACTTGCCCTGGAGCTCCTCATCGTCCTTGTAAAGGATAGAGTAGGGCTTTTACTGTGACAAGTCGTCCACGCTCTCGTGCTCTGCATAGGGCAAGCAGACAGGCTTCTTCCTCCACAGTGCCCTATCCTGCTTCACTAGCTTCACATTCACAAGCACACCCTCCTTCTCCTGCAGTACACCTTTGTCCTTGAGGATGAGGCTCACAGTCTCTCTTTCACAGAAGGATTCAATGGCATGCTCCACGGTGAGGCCCTGTAGGTCCCGGGCACTGTACAGGCCCTGCTACCTCTGCCCAAACTCCTCCTCCACCAGAATGCTAACACCAAACTCTTGGTCCATCTTCTCTAGCATCTTGGCCTCTCTGCCAAGTCCTTCTCCTTCTGGAGCTGTCAGCTCCTCTCGATCCAGGCCACAGTGTCATTTAGCCAGGGATCATCCACCCCCAGCATCTTTACCTTCCCCAGCTTTTGGTTCAGGAGGTGCTTTTCTTTGGCAGCCGCCAGATTCTCCCTCACCTCCTCTCGCTGTCTCAAGGCCATGGGTTTCATCTTACTTAGACAATTAGACTATTTTTATTTCACTACATAACATAGAATATTGGAAAAGGTAGGTCTAATTAATCATACTCCCTTTAAATGTGTGATAAGCACCATTTGTCTGAGGGTCATGAGTGGAACAGAACAATTTTGTTAATAACCAGGAAATAGTAATTTCTTATACTACAAAGCACTATTTTATTAATTTCTACTCATTTTCTCTTTCTCCATATGTATGTGAATGTGTATGTGTGTGAGAAAAACTGCCTAAAGAGATAGCTGATACTGTGCCCATACAGTCACTAAAACATTGATGGTCTCTAGATGCCTTATATTTGTTTAAGTTAGGATAAAACTGGCCAAGGATGAACACAGAAAAGAATTGGATTATTCATGTTGTAAAATTACTTGATGGTAATTAAATCCCTAACACATTCCTTAATCCTTAAGGGATTAACTTCTTATATTAATATGTTAGTTCCTTAAGACAGTCCTTTAATCTCTTTATACTCAAGTTTTGCTATTCATTGTACTTGTGAATATGACACATTATCCAATTTTACCTGAGGATAGGGGAAAAAAATGATTGTTGTGATTATTTATGAAAGCAGAGTAAAAAGAGCCAAAGTTGGGAGTCAGATTGTTCAAAATATCAATTGTGCCATTTAATTGTATAATTTGTGAGAATGTCTTTGAGTCTCAGTCATAAGCATTTGTGTCTCAGTATAAAATGTTTGTAAAATAATAATATTTTTCTTGATGAACTGTAGTAAGGTTAAATAAAATAATGAAAGTACCTGGCAGACAGTAGCTATTTGTGGTTAGTATGACTGGTTGGTGCTGTTAATTTGAAAGAAGATATCATAAATTAAGAGCAATGATACCAAAAAATCAAAAACCACTGCCTGTCTTAAAACTAGTTCTTATGTAGAAACATATAACCTCCCTTTAAATTATTTATAATCCTTTCAACTGGAGAAATAAAGAAAAAACACAAGATTAAATTAAACTGGCAGAACTGGGACCAAATGAAAAGATTATAAAAAGTTTCTTGAATTATTAATCAACAAGGAGATTAGAAAATCTATGTACTAAGTCTAAACATGGTTGTAATACTCTCAAAAGGTAACAAAGAATTTGGCTGGTACATCAGGGGTCTTGAACTGAACAGATTGCATGTTCTTTAAAAAAAATCAGCCACTTTTTATAAAGAAAAAACATGATTTGTAAATATAAGATGGTGAGTGAAAATCACTTACTTGAAGACACTGCATTTATCAAGGAAAGAGAAGTAGCCAAGGTTCACTACACCACATCTTTCAAATATTCCGCTGAATGAGCACCTTTCCTCATATTAGCCCTTACCTCAAAGCAATTTCTCTTTAAAACTATTCTGGTTACTCCAACCAAAATCAAAATTCTTCATTATAGAGGAAGCCTGGAACAGAGCACTAATACTCCTTTCTGAAAGCACACCTACTTGATGACGGGTTTCCAAAGGGTAAAAGTTGTATGTAAAACCCATGCATGAAATTTTAAGCTTGTTTTCATACCTCATGAGCTCACAGTCAGGCAAACAAAGACCATTCCCACCCAGTGCAAACTATGGCGGGAACGTTTACTTAATTCTATCAGGAACAACCCCTCATCCCACTTCCAAAATGTTTGCAAAGAGTGTCCATTCAGCTGACTTCCTGCCTCCCAGGCACTGCATCCAGGGCAACAGGTACAATACTTGGGAAAAGGACGGCAAAGCCCAGTAGAGAATCAAGGGTGACCAAACTTTGCCAATGAGCGTGAGGACGCTACTTGATCCCTGGCAGAGGGACTACTAAATTGAATTCCAGTAAACGGTGTCTTCAGCCTCACCCAGGGACTGCTGGGGGCCCGAGGTCGAGTTCCAAGTGGGAGAGGAATATTACGAGTGGGGAAGATAGTAAGCAGGGATCCCAAGGCCTTCTCCAGCGGCACAGAGGGTCAAGCACCACAGAGCTGGTTGGGGACTTCTGGTTCAACCTTCTCTCGGTCACTTCTGAGTCCAGCCAAGATGTTGCACGGAACACCGACCGGTCAGGTGACAATATCAGATCCAGGAGGCAACCCAGAAAAATCACTTACCAGTCTCCCACCTTCGGCGGTGATCTAGCAGGCGCCTGGCCTCCCGGCCAGAATCACACGAACCACCAACTCAGAGTACCCTGACGACCGTTCGGGAGCGTCACTGACAACCAACCGGAAATGATGCAATAACTTCCGGGATCACCTAGCGCGCGGCGGGAAATTTTTTCCCAGAGCCCGGATTAGTGAAGCAGTGAGTGCTGCGGCGGCAGTCGTCTTCCGTTACCACCGCCGCCCGAAGGAAGCAGCCTAGATACTTCGGTCGGGAAGGTAAAGGGCCTCAGCTCGGAAGAGAGTGCAACCTGACTCTGGGGATGTTTCCTCCGTAGCTCCAAAGTTTCTGCGGCTCCCGGCTGTGAGGCTGGGAAAGGGCTGGGGTGAGCGTTGGCGGCGACGGCGCCTGCCTCTCGCGCTTTCCGCAGTTGCAGTGCATTTCCACTCCCCCGGCCTCGCTGCGCTCCGCCCCCGCGTTGGTGGGCTGCGGACTCAGACCCCGCGCCGCGCCGCCCTCGCCGCCCTTGCCGCCGTGGGGACAGCCGCCAGGAGCCTCTCCGAAGTGCAGGGCTGAGCCTCTTCCCCCGCCGCCTGTTTCCGCAGCTCTGTAGGTCGAGCCCCTGTCGCAAGGCGCTAGGCCAACCGCGTCTTTCGTTGCCATAGAACCGTGTAGGAAACCTATCACTGAGTCTCCCAGATTCTTGGCCGCTTTCCATAATTTAGCGTTGGTGCAGGTGGCTGGGATTCCCCCCAGGCCCACCTTCCAGTGACGAGCAAAACAGTGTCATTCTTTCCCTCTAGAATTTTTTTTAACGCATCGAAGTGGTAATGATCATATCTCTGCAGCTACTGGAGGCGTTTAAACACACACGCGCGCGCGCACACACACGTTTCCCTAAAGGGAACGTAACACACACGTGCATGTATGTTCCTGGAAATTGTAATATCTCAGCTGCCTGAAAGCTGGAGACAAGACTGGTTATTCTGAGATTTCTTCCACTCCCGAAGCCTCTCATTAATGTCAAAAAATTGACCTACCTCTGGGACTCCATATCAGGATTTGACCCAGAAAGTAGTAGATGGAGCTTAATTTTGGAAGCTTGCTCTTGAATTTACAGTATTACGTGTGACAGACACTGCCCTTTGTGAACCTTTTGGTTTATGTTATTAACGCCTCAATTCCTAGAAGTTTCTATTGATGTGCAAGATGTTCCCATTCTAGGAGTTGGACTAACCTGTATTGCGGGTGTTTAGTACTTTAGTTGATAGTTTGGGGTGGATTTTTGTAAGGGATCTAATTTGATTATGCCTACATTAACTCAAAGAGTATAATTAATTTAATTGAACTATGATGTTTAAATATTTGAATGTATAAATTTTTATTGTAACGACAGCCTTTGATAATGCTCTAACCCTATTTGATCTGTTTTGTAAATGCAGATTTTCTTTTGCCTTACTGACTTAAGTGAAATTCAGTTATATGATTTAATATTTTCTTGCTTACCTAAAGCAGGAAGCGTAAATCATGTAAGTCTTTGAAAAGGTGGTCCAACGTGGTTACTTTTCATAATCAAATTTCATAATTCTTAAGATTTTGTAGTAGGTATCCACAGTTTATGCTAATGTCCAAAAACACTTTGGTGTTAGAAAACCAATAGTGTAGCTTTATTAACTAGACAGTATTTATCTGATTAACTATCCTAAGAATCTTTTAACTAAAAAAAATATTTTTAAATAATATGAACAATTCCATATAGTCTCTGAATAATAAGACCTAATGAAAGTGAAAAATTCTTTCTCAGAAATAAAACTAAAATGAAATATTATCTGTTACTTTTGTAATTAACTTTTCCTTAGATATGCAGTGGAAATATATGCTATAAAATATGCTAAGTACTATTTCTTAACTTCTAAAGATATCTTACTGCTTAAAAGTAAAATATCCCTTTTAAGTTCATTTAGTTTTTATTTTCTTTTTATCATAATTACTTTGAAATAAAAATATATTTTGTTACTTTTGTTTAAGAAAAGGCCATATGAATTAGTCTGGGAATTAATTTCAGGAGGAAAATAATGAAAATTTTATCTTTTTTCATAAGAAAAAAACCTTCTTCATAAAGAAAATATGGTACTCTTTAGATTATTCCTGGAAATACTTTGAAATTTTAGACGTTAGTGTTATTTCCCTGAAATTGTTTTATAATTGTGTTTAAATTTTCAGTGATAATACTGATATAAATGTCTCCCCATCCATAGTAAATTCCTTTTTATGCAATGTACTTTTCTCTTGCACTAGCTAAAACAAGATTGCTTTGTAAAATTATAATGTGGTTAAAAATATTAAGACTAAATTCTAAAATTTAACTCAAAGTGGTTTTGTAGAAAAGACATACACTTTTTGCAGAAACAGACTTAGATTTTTTTCATCTTGGTTTCACCATTTACAGCTGTGCCCTTGAGCTGGTTTCCTTATCTCTTAGATTCCCCAGTATCTGTCAAATTCCTCATCTGTATAAGAAGGGTAAACAGCACTTAATACTGTCAAGAAGGAAATTAACTAACATATATAAGTGTATAGACCATAGCAGGTCAATAAAAGTGAAATCCTGCTTCTTCAGCCTTAGACCTGATGTTCCTCCTAACATATCTTTTGTCCATCTTGCTTCTTTAAAGACCCCTTTATGCTTAAAACTAGCATCTCCAGTCCACCTTGTGCCTTGTATAGTACTGGATAGACTGGACATTTCCGTAAGTTCTCTTAACCTCTCATTTCTAATTCACCACGGTCACTTTGCCTGCTACTTTTCCACTTTTTTCCATCTACTGCTAAATTTACCATCAAAGAGATTGATTGTGACTGCTCCTTTCCTAAATCATGCAACTGAAGTGCAAACATCCCTCAAGTCTCACCACTGGAGACCTCAGTCAAATAATTAATTTATACACACACACTCTCATACCCCATATCTTTGAATGGTGGGGCAAGAAATGGACACTATATCTTTAAAAAAAATTTCCAAAGGCCAGCTGAATGAAATTAAAGGCCTAATTAGACTCCTAGGCCAAAAGGGTTCAGAATTCCTAAACTCCACTTGATGGTATAGCATTCAGAGCAAAGCAGTATTTTACTCTCACAACATGAGTAGTGTGATTTGTGTTTACTTTTTGAAGTATTGGTTAAAACGAATCTAACACTTTAACCCTTTTCAGTAATTTTTCTGATTAAATACATTAGGTAAGAGAAATTCATATAAATCTTTCAAACTCTTGAATTCAAAGTAGAATATTAATTGTATTCAAGACTTGGTATATCCTTTTCAGAAGAGGGAAGGGGTCTTTTGGTTTATTTTTTATTTTAAAAAATATTGTACATACAGAAAAATGCACAAATCTTAAGTGTACAGCTTGAGGAGTTTTGACATGTGTATGCATTCATGTAACCATTGCCCAGATCAAGACAGCAAATATTCTCACTAATTTTTTTTCACTTCATTTATTTCACCCATCCCCTATGGTAACCACCAGTCTGTTCTCTGTATTTATGAGTCTAATAGAATTTTGTTATCTATTTTGTTTTTTTCAATTCCACATACAAATGAAATCATATGGTATTTGTCTTTCTGTGTCTGATGTCTGACATATTTCACTTAGCATAATACATTTTAGGTCCATCCATGTTGCTGCAAATGGCAAGATTTCATTCCTTTTTATGGCTGAGTACTATTTCATCGTATACATGTACCATGTATTCTTTATGCATTCATCTGTTGATGGGCACTTAGGTTGTTTCTGTATTTTTCCTATTGTAAGTAATGCTGTGATAAACATAGGAGTACATACTTCTTTTTAGATTAGTGATTTTGTTTTCTTTGGGTAAATTCCCAGAAGTGGAATGTCTGAGTTATATAGTATTTCTATCTTTATTGAGTTTATTTTTATGTATACTGTAAGACAGTGATCCAGTTTCTTTTGCATGTAGCTGTCTCATTTCCCCACCACCATTTATTGAAGACTCTTTTCTCTATTGTGTATTCTTCTCTTCTTTGTCATATATTAATTGACTCTATGGGCATGAGTTTCTTTCTGATCAGAAGAGGGAAGTTTTAAAGGTGAATTTCCTTAGTAGGCTTAAAATCAAAGTAGTTCACTAATATAACAAAAAATTAAGAAACCAGCAGTTTACAACCTGTTGACCATAAAACCATGAAGAATATTCAATGACATGGGAAAAGGATCATGATATAATTTTGTTTGTTTGTTTGTTTTTTATTTTGGTATCATTAATGTACAATTACATGAGCAATATTATGGTTACTAGACTCCACCCATTATCAAGTCCCCAGCACATACCCCATTACAGTCAGTGCCCATCAGCGTAGTAAGGTGCTATAGAATCACTACTTGTCTTCTCTGTGTTATACTGCCTTCCCCTTGCACACACACCCCTACATTATGTGTGCTAATCGTAATGCCCCTTTTTACCCCCTTTCCCTCCCTTCCCACTGTTCCTACGCAGTCCCTGTCCCTTTGGTAACTGTTAGTTCATTCTCTGGTTCTGTGAGTCTGCTGCTGTTTTGTTCCTTCAGGTTTTCTCTTTGTTCTTATACTCCACAGATGAGTGAAATCATTTGATACTTATCTTTCTCTGCTTGGCTTATTTCACTGAGCATAATACCCTCTAGCTCCATCCATATTGTTGCAAATGGTAGGATTTGTTTTCTTCTTATGGCTGAATAATATTCCATTGTGTATATGTACCACATCTTCTTTATCCATTCATCTACTGATGGACACTTAGGTTGCTTCCATTTCTTGGCTATTGTAAGTAGTGCTGCAATAAACATAGGGGTGCATATGTCTTTTTGAATCTGAGAAGTTGTTTTCCTTGGGTAAATTCCAAGGAGTGGAGTTCCCGGGTCAAATGGCATTTCTATTTGTAGTTTTTTGAGGAACCTCCATACTGCTTTCCACAATGTTTGAACTAATTTACATTCCCACCAGCAGTGTAGGAGGGTTCCCCTTTCTCTACATCCTCCTCAACATTTGTTTTTGTTTGTCTTTTGGATGTTGGCCATCCTAACTGGTGTGAGGTGATATCTCACTGTGGATTTAATTTGCATTTCTCTGATGATTAGTGATGTGGAGTATCTTTTCATGTCCCTGTTGCCATCTGAATTTCTTCTTTAGAGAAGTATCTGTTAATTGGATTATTTGCTTTTTGTTTCT